>NW_027120411.1:206534-244034 GCF_038355195.1 Osmerus mordax | reverse complement strand
ACACACACACACACACAAAGAAAGACACATACAGACACACACACATACAGACGCATATACATTCTCGGACACGTACACTAACACACACACAAATGCACACACACAGTAGTGTGTCCTCTTTCATAACTGATTAGACCCAGCAGGATAGAAGGCATCTCTTTAATGACACACTTTCACACCCAAACACCCAAACCAGATAGAGGGAAGGAAGGGGGGAGGGAGGGAGGGGAGGGAAGGGGGGAGAGAGGGAGGGAAGGGTGGGAGGGAGGGAAGGGGGGAGGGAGGGACCTATCAACAGGCTTGCCATGCTAATGCTACAAGTTAATACTGTCATTCTAAGGGGATATCGTGCTTATGCTAACGACAGCACTGCTATCGTGCTGCGTCATGGTGAGGCCTTCTCTATGGGGTTAAAAGTCGCACCGGTAGCTCCAGCTAGCCACTGTCATAACAAAAGCTGGGAGTCAGGTGGCTGAGCGGTGAGGGAATCGGGCTAGTAATCTGAAGGTTGACAGTTCGATTCCCGGTCATGCCAACTGATGTTGTGTCCTTGGGCAAGGCACTTCACCCTACTTGCCTCGGGGGGAATGTCCCTGTACTTACTGTAAGTCGCTCTGGATAAGAGCGTCTGCTAAATGACTAAATGTAAATGTAAATGTAAAAGCTAACAATGTTTTCCATGCAGCGTCAAGGGAAGAGAGAGGTGTAGATAGAGTCGTACTTGGAATCGTTTCAAAGGCTTATCTGTGCTTGATTGCTCTGGTCCGGCACAATGGAACCAGTAGGCTCTCCTGCCAAAAACATGCAAAGTAGACCCATGTGATGGAGCCGCCAGACTAAAGCAAACGCTACGATGATTACAAACAGCTTTGCCAGCTACGTGGTAGCTCTCTAATGCGGCTGTGGATTTCTGTCAGTTTATCAACTTCTCCCAGAATACAATTGCGCATTACTTTCACGTTTTACAAAATAAGTGGAGTGCATCAGATGAGAAACTCCCCACATCAACGACGCTCAAGATCACAGGAGTCAACGCCGTTCAATTTTTGCGGCGACGATCCCATTTCCCCCTGAATATGGGTCATTCTCTCTCTCATCCCCCTCTCTCCCCCTCCTCCTCCTCTCCTGCCTTCTTTAAATTCATGCGGTACAGCCCAGGCCACTTTACACTATTAAGCTCTCCCTGCCCCCGCCCTGCAGGCTGGCTCTGGGTGTCGAATCCAGCGACCCTGGTCGTTTGTCATAAGAGGGGGGCGAGGAGAAACAGCAAGCCCAGCATCGGAGCTATCAGACGGGGAGACGAAGCAGCCAGGCACCTCCCTGCTCACCAGACCCAACATCAGTGAGTGTGGGTGAGTATCCACAAGTGCAGTACTATGGAATTGTGTGTGTTTGCAATACTGCAGGGATGAGTGTGTTTGTAGGTGTAGTAGATGGTGAGTGTGTCTGTGTGTGTGTGTGTGAGAGAGGGTGGGCTTGTGTGTGTGTGAGAGGGTGGGCTTGTGTGTGTGTGTGTGTGTCTGTGTGTGTGAGGGTGGGCTTGTGTGTCTGTGTGTGTGTGAGAGGGTGGGCTTGTGTGTCTGTGTGTGTGTGTGAGAGGGTGGGCTTGTGTGTCTGTGTGTGTGTGAGAGGGTGGGCTTGTGTGTCTGTGTGTGTGAGAGGGTGGGCTTGTGTGTGTGTGTGTGTCTGTGTGTGTGTGTGTGGACATGACAGGGAACATCCAGGAATATTCTAAAAAGCTCCAGCAAGCGTGAGCACCTCCCTAAAGGTCAGAGGTCAGGGAGGATCCTCTAAAACTACCACCAACCCTCTCATTACACACACACACACACACACACACACACACATACACTAACACACTCACACGCTTATTCACTCACACAGATGTGTCCTCTAACACATACCCTCTCACCCACACCCACCCCGATACACACACACTCAGACTTTCATTACACGTGTCAGAGAGAGGAGGGTCAGGAGAGAGGAGGATGTAAATGCATTCTCAATCTCTTAACTTCCTCACCTCTCCCTCCCTCCCCCTCTTCCTCACCTCTCCACATCACATCTCCTCACATGGAGAGAGGGAGGAGGGATGAGGGGGGGAGGGATGAGGGGGGGAGGGAGGTTAAAGTGACGGGGGACGCAGGGATGAAGAGAAAAACAGGGTGAGATAGAGAGAGGGAGATAGAGACAGATGGGTAAAGAGAAAGAAGGAGGGAGAAGGAGAGTTATGGGGAAAACGAGAGTCAGAGAGAAAGAGGGGAACAGAGAAAATCCGCCCTCTAGTACCACACTTGCATGTCTCTCTCTCTTTCTCCCTCCCTCTCTCTCTCCCCATGCAGATGCGGTATTGATCTGGAGCTGAGAGAGAGAGAGAGAGAGAGAGAGAGAGAGAGAGAGAGAGAGAGAGAGAGAGAGAGAGAGAGAGAGAGAGAGAGAGGCAGTGACACAGAAGGTATTACAAAAATAAATGCAAGGGGGAAAAAGGAGAGATCGGAAAATCAATTTGCCTGCTTTAATGGGGACCAGGGCACTCTATACTGAGATGAGAGAGAGAGAGAGACAGAGAGTGAAAGGGAGGGAGGAGTTGAGGAGGGAGAGGCAGACAGAGGGAGGGAATCGAGGAAGAGAAGAAAAGAAAAGAGAGACTGGAATGCTTCCTTAGGACCTAGACTCCCCTCCCTCCCTCCTCTCTCCCCTCCCTCCTCTCTCCCCTCCCTCCTCCCCTCCACAGTCGTCGGGTCAGCATATTCTTTCTCTGCACAACCTTCACCTCTCTCTGCTGTCGTTGGCTATGCTGCCAGACACACACACACCACACATCTACACACACACACACACACACACCACACGTCTACACACACAGTCTCACTACACCGTCCCCTTGTGTGTGTGTGGCATGTTGAAAACCAATGAAAAGCTGCGGTTTCTTGTGCCGCCTTTGCGTGTGTTGATGGGAGGAGGAGGGGAGGGAGAGAAGACTGGCGACCAGAGAGACTGGTCACCAGAGAGACTGGTGACCAGAGAGACTGGTCACCAGAGAGACTGGTCACCAGAGAGACTGGCCCTTCCACCCCTCCATTCCTCCATCGATCCATCTCCAGCCCAGAATCCTCCCCTCCTGTCCACCCTCCTCTCCCTCCCTCTTCATCACCGACATCAGACCAGGCAAGCGTGAGAGTGCCCAGTGACAGACACCAAATGTGGAGGGGAGCCCCTCACACACACACACACACCTCCACAGCCTAGCCCTGTTTAACTCAGGCAGCTGCTTCTGCTCAGCGAGATACACTGAGAAGATAGAGAGAGAGGTAGAGAGAGGTAGAGAGAGAGGTAGAGAGAGGTAGAGAGAGGTAGAGGGAGGTAGAGGGAGGTAGAGAGAGGGGCCAGAAGCCTGATGACCTTCACATTACAAATATCTAACCTTTTTACCATCCCATAACTGGAAATCTCCTCAAAATGTATAAAAGAAATATCAAATACTAACATGGCCATGTTGTGTGAGATGAATTTCCCCAAAAAATAATTTGTTTTATTTAAACTCCTGTTGCATGTAAACAATTAAAATTGTTATAAAACATGTGTGTATTCCTTAATTGGCATTTTTCTCGTTGGCTGCTCAGTAATTTCACCTTTCAAGAAAAATGGATTTGAGATAAAATGGAATGTTATTTTTTGCGGCCTAGTCTGGGGCTGTTTGGATAACCTTTAAATCTCCAGTAAGCGGGTGATCTTGGTGCTCTCCCAGACCCCCGTGTTACGCTCAAACACGTCCCCTGACCTTCCAATTAGAGCATAGTTCCCAGCAGCGGTAACACACTAAATCTTCCCCCGGCTGCACGTTTGGACACTCGCATAAAACCGCCGGTTGTAATATCATTACCGGGCAGTAAAACACTGGAAAATATACAATTAAAAGAGTTTGGAGAGACAGGAAAACAATGTCTGGAGGAGAAGAATTATCTCGTCACGCAGAAAAATAAGAAAATAAAACATTTACTCAACGCGAACGATAAAATACACTCGTGAAAGCCACCGGGGAAAGGGGTTCACGGTTGCACGACCACGAGCGTGGGTTGAATGTCTTACCGTCCTTGCCAGAGGGGGGGGAGTTGTGGAAACAGCCATGCGCACGACCACTAGCAGTTCAGCTTGTAGCACCTTCCACATAAGAATCCATCTGATTCAATATTTGTAAATAACAATTCAAATATCATATCACGGGCACTGCCGATGACATATTGCAATCCCAGGATCTGTGGAGCTGAACAATATAATAAAATGCCAGAGAGTATTGACTGTTCATGAATCTATTGACTCTTTCTATGTTCATGTTGTGTCAGTGCGTGACCCTCAAGCCATTTCCAGCTAATCCTCCAGTACGTCCGACAGATAATTAATGGAATGTTTGTTTCGATGTACGTCGCATGCCTGCTAAGAAGTAGCCAGCACACTCGCGCACACTGAGAAACATGTTATGGCTTCCTCCGGTCAACAGATTCAAACTAAATGTCACAAATGTAATGTCAGTGAGCCTTGGCATTTGCAGAGAGCGGTATATCTTAATGGACACATTACTTTAAATGTCGTCCGATAAGAAATCCCAGGGCGGGAAATGAACTGTCAATGATAGAGACATACATACTGCTAGTTACTGTATGCTAATTGCTAATTTAAAAGTAAATATGCAAAGCAAACTATTAGTGCAGCAATTACTGTTAATTTAGGAAAAAAAGAATACAATAACATTTCTAACTACCGCACAATCTAATTACTGGTATCATAATGGAGTATTATATCACGTTAATGACACGTCAGATACTGACATAAGGGGGGCTAAAAAAACTGAACCTAATCGGCATGACGAGGGAACAACCGAGATCAAATTAAAAACTAGAACCCCTGTCTCACTTTTAAAGATGGACGCCCGGCCTGCATGCAGATTTAGAGAGCAGTGGGATGAGGACGATTCCCTCAATTAACTTCCCAGCGAGAGCGGGAGAGGTAATCCATATCTGCTACCGCCGATAGCATTCCAGCCCCGCGAGACACAAACGGAGCCAAGTTGTAAACAAACACACAGTGCTGAGCCACAGAGCGCCCCAAAGTTATATTTGCAACCAGAATAGCCTTCCATATCATTTGCAGTAAAAATCCCTTCACTAATTCCTCTTCGTATTTTCAGTAGCCCAGACCAGCGCAGGAGAAATGCTATGCTAGCCTACTCATATCCATATCATTTATTTGTTTTATTTTTTGAGAGAGTAACACTCACTGTGAACGGGTAAGTGAAGTTCATCTTTATTTATTTACCATCTTTATGGTTATCATATTCTAATCACTTCTTTGACTCTTTGTTCATTGCGAGTTCATTCATATACAATGAGGATAGGCCTTTATGCAGGCTAGTTTTTTCCTTGAAGTAGGCTAGGCTGTGACGAAAAATTAGTAACCTAGTTTGTATGTATAGGTCTGAAGCGGTCTGAAGCTAGGAGCAACACGGAGCACAGGCAGCTTCTCAGGTGAGCAAAATGCAAATGCTTTGTGTTAGAACAAAAGAAAGAAAGAAAAAACAGCCTCAGCTGCAACCAAGGCAAGCACACCTCAATTTCCACAGAAATTGTAGGCTACTCCCTCTGTTTCCTTTCATATACTCCGTTCGCCATCTCAAGATAAAGGGTTAGTCCTAAATTTGCTTAAAACACATTCAAAACAAGTTACCCCCCCCCCCCCCCCCCCCCCTTTCACTCCTCCAAGGGAAAAAAATATCAAGATTTAGCGCACGGTTTAACATTTATCGATCTGGCTGAACATTACTTTTAAACGAGGGTAATTTGGGAGAGTTTGGTGCAATCTCTGTCTGCATCGGGTCCCGGTGGCTCCGGTAGGTGAACGAGCCTTAAGTGCACTCGTAAATCGGATTTATGAGTTTTCTGAGACGTATCGTTGCTAATGCCTTCTCCGGACAGTTTTACAGCCACATTGTAGTGACTCCAAGTGAAAGCTCCTTTCTGATATGCATAATAAAAGTGTTGTTGGGAAGACAAAAAAAAAACCTTCTCGGACAGAGTGCTTCCTTTTAAACCGTAATATCGTGTCCGCGCAACTATCAAACCGGATTTACTACCGTTTCTCCGTTGTGGAAGTGACCGGCCACTTGTGCTGTGTTGCTGTAAATATAAAACTTTATTTTGCGGTCCCATCGATAGCCTTAATGTACTACTTATTCTGTGAAGCATCCGATGTTTTATACCGTTTCGACACTTTTTTCTTAGTCTGTTTGCTTCCGTTCAGTGTCTGGAACAAAAACGATGAACTGGCTTGATCAGAGTTGATTAGTGTGACAGTTCAAATAAACTGTACAGTAGTTCTGTATTGGAGGTAATTTAAAGTGCGTGTGTTGTGAGTTTTGAAGTATGGGCCTATGTCCTTGTGTGTGTGTGTGTGTGTGTGTGTGTGTGTGTGTGTGTGAGAGAGACAGAGAGACAGAGAGAGAGACAGAGAGACAGACAGAGAGAGAGAGACACAGAGAGAGAGACAGAGAGAGACAGACAGAGAGAGAGAGAGAGACAGAGAGAGAGAGAGAGAGAGACAGAGAGAGAGACAGGGCCAGCCTGGCGTGACTGGACGCCTCAGTTACATTGTTCTCCAGATGTTCTGTTCTCCAGATTTCACAAAGACTATGGGCTCCGCTTCCCATCTACCCCTGCCTCCCCCCCGCCCCTCCTCTCTCCTGTCTCACACCACCTGATCCACCCATCAAAGCAGGCTCACTCCAGCAGAAAACACCATCGTGTTGGTTTCCAGGATTAATACATTTCCCACCACACCTCCGCAAGCAGACCCCATCTCAGGTTTCTCTCTCTGCGCTGGCTGGCTGACTGGCTGACTGGCTGATGGATGGACTGACTGACTGATTGGTTGGCTGGCGGACTGACTGGTGGAGGGTTATTATCAGCTTGTAACAGGGACACAAACCCGGTCCCAGGCTGGGTGAGGGGGTCTTTGTTAGGGCTAGCTGGGTGTTTAATCAGCTTCACCTGGGGTTGTGTTTACACCTCCACCTGGGAGGGGGGGTGGACAGGGTAGGGAAGTGTTAGGAAAGGTGGAGGAGTGTGAGATTCTTGGTGGAGGATGACTTAATGAACAGGAGGAATCAACCTCCCTCCTCTCTGTTGATGAGGCTGGGAATCGTTGTGCAGAAACATGTTCTGAAGGGAGGCTATCTCTTTAGCGCTGGAGCGCAGCCAGGAGTGTCGGCAGAGCAGCCGATCAATCATGGTATCTTACGCTGCTGATGTGAGGACACTACCTCTCTCTCTCTGGATTCTGGAATTTCTGTTTGAAATGATCTGACAGACAGACGTCTACAACTAGATTATACTGTGTGTGTGTGTGGTTAATCCATTTACATACACACATACACACGGGTAATTTACTCAGATTACACCCATTCCAACGTGCCAGTAGAAGCTGATCCCAGAGTCATGATCCAGGGGAAGAGAGAACTCCCCCTCCCTCCGTCCCTCTCCTCCTTCCTCCCTCTCCTCCCTCCCTCCCTCTCCTCCCTCCCTCTCCCCCTCCCTCCCTCTCCTCCCTCCTTCCCTCCCCCCCTACCTCTCCTCCTCTCCCTCCCTCCCTCTCTCCCCCTCCCTCCCTCTCCTCCTCTCCCCCTTCCTCCTCCCTGTCTCTCTGTCTCCCTGTCTCCCTGTCTGCCTTTACCTACACACGCAATCTCCAAGTTAGCTGTTGTTAAAACCCCCCCTCTCCTTTCTCTCCACTGCCCTCCAGTAAAGGGCTAAGGCCACCACAAGCTCTGTGCAACTAGGGCTCTCCTCCAATCCCCCTCCCCTCCTTTCCCCCACCTCTCCCCTCTCAGCCAGGCTACACTTTCTCTCTGCCTTTCTTCTGCTTTTCTAACTTTTCCACTCATGAACACGATCAATGATGTACTAGAATAACACCGGACACCAGCACGGTGATGAGGGGGTGAGATTCAGCTGTTCCTGTCACCGGTAGATCTTACCGGGACCGGTTAAATGTACATTTACATTTAGTCATTTAGCAGACGCTCTTATCCAGAGCGACTTACAGTAAGTACAGGGACATTCCCCCCGAGGCAAGTAGGGTGAAGTGCCTTGCCCAAGGACACAACGTCAGTTGGCATGACCGGGAATCGAACTGGCAACCTTCGGATTACTAGCCCGATTCCCTCACCACTCAGCCACCTGACTCCGTACCGGAGCACATAACATCTATAGGAGCGTTCTTAATGCAGTGAAAACTCTGTTATAACAGCAGGGAGAGGAGAACCTCATTCATTCTTAGCTTGATTTGAGTTTTACGTTTAAAAGGATTTTGTGTACTTGGGTAAATTATTCACAACATACTGAATGTAATCCATAGAATGTTAACTGTAATAAAATGTGTACAAGTCATACAACCTGATAATATTATTTAAACTTGTTTTATTGACGATACTTCGAAAGTTGATTCCCCCAAAAAATTGATGTGTGAATTTTTCTCCAAAATAATTAGTTTGAAGAATGTCGTCAAAATTTTTTATTAGCTTGCTTTTGAAAGGAAAATTAGCATTGACTATGTGGCATTTACTAATTATATAATACTTAATAATAGTTTGAATAAGTGATGCATCTTCAATTTCATTCTACCAACATAAACAATATGTGAAAAGAAATCTTCTACATTAATATAATAAACAGAAATATACAGAGAAAATTTTTCAGTTAACATTGCTGAAAGGGTAGTAATAAAAATAATTCAATTAGATTGCATCTAATTTGCAAAGGCACCATGACAAATATGATTTAATTGAATGTATTATGCATACTTGAATGAGAAAATCTGGTCTTATTCACGTTGAGATAAAAATAAAAATTAGTTAATTTCTAAGCATTTTTTAAAACCTTGACCCTGAAGGTCTGTGTTCTCGTCCACCTGAGTAGGAAATGTTCTGTATTATAACAGGACAGCAGTAGGCCCATTAAAACACCAGTACAATTAAGGGGCCGGTAATTGCCAAACTGAATATTGTTCATTTCTGGTAAAAAAAAAAGAGAAGAAAATCTATATAAAAGAACAAGTAAGCTTCCTATTGGTCCCTTGCTGTTCTAAACCCCTCCTCCTCCTAACCCTGGGTGGAATGTCTACGCCGTGTTCTAAGAAGCGGCCAGTGTTCCTTGGGGGAGGAAGGCAGAACTCAGCAGGTGAGAGGGAACTCCGGAATGCTGGAATGTTCCGTGGAGTTCTGTCTCCGTGGAGATCTGTTTCCGTGGAGTGGGTTCCGATTCCACCCAGCTCCAGGTGGGCCTACAGGAACACACACATTCTAAACCCCACATGCTTTAAAAAATCCGATAAAAGTCAGGAAGTCTTTGTTTCGTTATTGAATCGTTTTTTCTGATGCCCAATCCTGTGCTGTGAACTACGAGGTTCGGGAGTGATCATCGCAGATTAATTACAGATTGTTTGATTTCCGTATGAAACTGTGTCCCTTTAAAACTGTGTTTCGTACATGTTTAAAGTGAGATGGCGAGACGTCTGACTCAGACATGGCGGACGACATCACTTCCTTTGTGTCTGACTGGCGCCACGCTTTAGTCTCTGCCTCTGAGTTGCCATGCTGCCTCTGAGTTGCCATGCTGCCTCGGCGAGAGGCAGAGAGAGGCTGGGGGGGGGGGGGGGGGGGGGGCATAGTGACGACCTGGTCTTGTCCTGACCGTTAGCTAGTCCTGCTTCACCATAACCATCTGGACCGAGCACACACACACACGCACATGCACACACATACACACACACACTTGTCTGTGGTGGCTAAGCGTCAGTCAAACTCTGCAGCCACAACACTGCACAGCAGGGTCTGCAAAGCCCAGGACTTATTACAGTCTAGTTAAAGACCTGATTATCCCGGGGGGGGGGGGGGGGGGGGGGGAGGGGGGGGGGGGAGGAAGGGGGGATGGAAGGAGGGAGGGTGAAGGACAGAGAAGAAAGACTAGGGGGACTAGAGACACCTTTTTACACACACACACACACACTCACACAACCTTAACAATCCTCTTTGTTCCAAAAACTCAAGTGTTTACCACTGAGCATATTACTATCAAAATCCTCACAATATTTTTTTAAATATTATTGTAATTTTGTCCTAAGTGCCTCTCCTCTCCTCTCCCAGCAGTACGTAGGCCCTGCTCTCATCACCTCTGCTAATACACAGGGCTTAGTCCACCTTCTTAAGGCTCACTTATCTCATTAGGCTTTTAAAACTGATTAATAGGAATGGCTCAGGCCTCAGAAGAAAGGAAGGAGGAGGGGTGAGAGGGGGGGGAGGAGGAGGGGTTAGAGGGGGAGGGGGGGTGATAGGAAGGGTTTTGAGTCTTGGGACAGTGAACTGATGGCTTTCTAAGCTCTTCAGTAACTGTGGGTTAATACTCCCTGGATACTCCCTGGGTTGTGGTCATGAGAGAGACTCACTCCACTCACACAGATTAGGGGAAGGGGGGGGGGTAAACAAGAGGATCTGCTAAAAAACAACAAGTATGTCCTGGTGTGAGAGTGTGGTGTGAGAGAGAGAGAGAGAGAGAGAGAGAGAGAGAGAGAGAGTGTGCGTGTGAAAAAGAAAGTGTGTGGCTGTGTCTTCTACCGAGCCCTTGAGCACTTCGAGCACTGACTTTCAGTGCTTAGGGCGCTTACACTGACAGAACCAGCAGAGTTCAGGGCACTGAAAGTACCCGGATGGCGCACTGCAAACAGTCAAAAAATGCAGTGTACAACGATGGGCACTACTCGCCCTAAACGGGCGCCATCTTGGCTACGTAGCGGAAGAGGAGGAGCCCTTTCGGCAGCTTTTCATTTAATTTCTAAAATAATGGCGGACGAAATGACTCGCGAGCAGATTTGAGTCTGTCACTTCCGCCTTAGATTTGCGGGTGCCGGGAAGACGTGTGTGGTTTCATTAGTGAGGACTGCAGAACTGGGGTCAGCTGAGGTCTGCCAGGTCAGACAAAAGCAGTGGTCTGAAGACCTGCTCTCACAGACAGACTGCCAGCCAGCCTGGCAAATGCAGCTTTAAATCCTTGGCAAGAGGGGCTGGGGGAAGGAGGGGAGAGAAGGGAGAGTGGGGTGGAGAGAGCAGGGGGAACGAGGGGAGAGGGGGGAGTGGGGTGGAGAGAGCAGGGGGAAGGAGGGGAGTGGGGTGGAGAGAGCAGGGGGAAGGAGGGGAGAGAAGGGGGAAGGAGGGGAGTGGGGTGGAGAGAGCAGGGGGAAGGAGGGGAGAGAAGGGAGAGGGAGGGGGTTAAGTGGGGGGGGGCATCTCACCCCCTCTCTTCAGCCTCGTGGTCCTAGAGCTCCACCTCCTCATCGTGTGTCTTTACCACTCATACCCCCCCCCCCCTCTCTCTCTCTCTCTCTCTCTCTGTCCGTCTGTCTCTCTCTGTCTGTCTCTCTCTCTCATCCCTTTCTTCCTCTCTCTCCCTCTCTCCCCCCTCTCCTCTCTCTCCACCATGGTCAGCAGACTCAGACTAGCAGACCTGGTTGTGGAGGGAGAAGGAGAGAGCAGGGGAGAGGAGAGGGAGGGAGGGGCGAGAACAATGGCAGCCTTTCAGTCTGTCTGTGAGAGAAGCCGGCACTGTGTGCGTGTGTGTGTGTGTGTGAGAGAGGGCCAGGGTCCTTCAGAGTGGACATGTGTGTGTGTGTGTGACAAGGCAAAAGCTCGTTCAGACTCAGGCGTGAAGGACTGCTGTTTTTGGAAGGACAGGAAGTCACTACCTCTTACCCCGTACACACACACAACCTCCTCACCCTCCTCAGCCCTCAGTCTCTCTCACCTCCTCACCCTCTCACCCTCCTCACCCCTCAGTCTCTCTCACCTCCTCACCCTCCTCACCCTCCTCACCCCTCAGTCTCTCTCACCCTCCTCACCCTCTCACCCTCCTCACCCCTCAGTCTCTCTCACCCTCCTCACCCTCTCACCCTCCTCACCCCTCAGTCTCCCTCACCCCTCAGCAGGGGCGTTGTAAGACATAAAGCTCTACTGGGGCACAGGCCCCTATTCATATCCCTTTTATTCTTTCAAGCTTGCTGTGCACAATGCACTACTAGGCTATAGAACCTCCCCTTGATTAACCCACTATACAGCAGTTCAGGGACGCAAGTTTGATATCAGCTTTGGCAGGGACAGCAATAGTTAATGCGAGCGTGCAATTTTTTTTTGAGCTTCATGTAATATTGTTTTTATGTTTTAGTCAAAATAAGATGATCGGTAGGCCTATCATTTCGAAACTTTCTTTAGTTTTGTTATGTTTTCTTAACCTCAATTCAGAATTGTGTGCTGAGTCCGACACCTGGACTTCTGTGTGTGTGCTGCAGGGGCTATTTGGCAACTATTTGGTAAACTGGCAAAGAACGTGCTGATATGGACTTCTACATGCATCGGTTTGTGTTTTCGGTTGAACTGCTTTGATTTTACAAGCGTTGATTGGGATACTGCGTTTATTTTTTCCGGGATTATCAATCTAAATTTATGCATTGACTAATAAAGTAAATTGTTACAACTCAAACTTTAGATTTCACTGGGGCACAGCAGAGTTATACTTGGGCACGTGCCCCAGTGAAAAGGGTCTAACGACGCCCCTGCCCCTCAGTCTCCCCACCCTCCTTCCTTAAATAAGGAAACCCCAGCGCATGTCAGAAGACCAGCCGACCATGACAGGAATTATCTGTGGAAAATGAGTCTGACACAAAAAAAAAATATATATATATATATGTACATTTATATATAAATAAATCATACTGTCGAACCGTCACATTTTCCAGATACACGGAAAACAGCAACAAATAACTTCAAATTCAATCATCGTCTCTGTCGCGTTCACACGCGCAGCCATCGCTTTGTGTGAACGGAATTTGACCGGGAGCGTAAATTAAGCGTGTCGTTTTTGTTATCATCCGTGAAAATACATTAATTCCACAGTTTTTGTATCGTATTCAAACCGAAATTTTTGATTTTGTCTCTTTCTCAAGGTTAAAGATAATCATAGATTTGTTTGGGTGTGTAGATTTTTTTCTTCTTTTCATCTGACCTCAGAAAATCCAGTCAGCTCAACATTTTATTTATAGTTATTTTTACAGCTTCACAGATCAGCACCTCAGACCCACCTACACCCGAAAGACTGAATAAAATCATGTAAAATGTGGAGAGGGGGAGGGTGGAGGGGTGAGGGGGGGTGGAGGAAGGGGGCACAATAGCGCCTACGTCTGGCCTGACAACACACTCTCCCCCCTCTCTCTCCCCTCTCCCCCCCCCTCTCTCCCCCCTCTTACCCCTCTCTCCCCTCTCTCTCTCCCCTCCCTGCATACAGCTGTTTCCAAAACTCCATCTTACAGAGCTGAAGGAGCGGGCAGCGTTTTAAGATGGTGCCGGAGACACACCCTTCTCCTCCCCGATGCTGCACAACGCGGCTCCGACGGAAGGTAAGAACACGTCTAGTCACTAACGGGGGGTATTTGATCCCGCAACTTTTTAGCTGCAGACAAATGCTCTAACCACTAAGCTAAACCCATCCTGAAGCTGTAGAAGGGAAGGGACATCTAACAGTGACTTGCAGGGCTTATGAGAAGAAACACAACAATGGCTATATATAAATATATATATAAATATATATAATTATATATATATATTTATATATATATATATATATATATATATATATATTTATATATATATATATATATATATTTATATATATATATATATATATATATATATATATATATATATATATATATATATATATATATATATATATACTAGGTTCAGATGACTTATTGCAGGTTTACAAGATTTATTATGAATTTAGAAGATTTATTACAGGTTTAAATTGCTGCAAGGGTTTTTTGAAAATAACCACAAAATTCCAGTTTACTTGTACTTGTTGCAAATTAACTTGAAGCTTGAAAATACTACAGCTTAAAACTTTGTTGAAAATACAGAAATACTACAGGACACATGAGGACACAGTGAGCTGCAGAACATCCCACATCGCCCCGAGTTATTCCAACATCTCCCCTCAGAATGTCCTTCAGCTGTACGGTGTGGTGCTGGACACGTGGCAATGAACACATTCATACTTGAGTTTTTCTAAGAACAGGGTGTGTGGTGCCTGAGAGATCAGATGGGGGCAGGCTGGAGATGGTTTGGGCTGATAGCTGAGGCGCTAGACTCAACCTCGAGGTGGTTAATCTGAACACACAATCCAGCGCTGGGAAAGGCCGTGTTGTGGACGAGATAGGGTGACAGTGTTAGTAAAGTGAGCTTGTCTGAATCTGTGCTCCACACGCGCGCCGTATCTCACCACCCCTCCGCTCACTTTGGACTGTTTATTTAAACAGTTGAAAACAATCGTCACTTTTAAACAATGATTTTAGTGTTTAGGTCGCCACAGTTAGTTGAGTTAGTATTTAGGTAGTAAAACTCTGTTACTGTCATGAAATAGCTGAATAAAAAATATAAGTTTATTCTATTTCCACGTGATGTAAAATTGAACAAGAAAAATATATATACTATTAGGATTTTTTTTTACAAAATAAATGTAAAACATTTTTTTTATACTTTTAAAAATTATATGAGGCGATAAACAGGAAACGTACATTTACATCTAAAGAAATTAGCAAAGAAAAACAAAATGAGTAGCTGTATGTTTCAGTGTCACAGCGGGATAGATCTTATCCCAGCCACAGACTTCCAGGCTCTCCTCGCTGGCATTCCAGCCCGCCCCCGAGCTCTCTCACTGGGGTTCCAGTCGAGCGGCCTCCCCCTCTCCTCCACAAGCCCCTGGAGGACATGCGCTCCACCTCTCCTTCCCTGCCAGCTTACATCCTCTGCCCTCGCTAACGGGATCCTAAACGTGAAATTAATTTGTCCCGTTTTAAAGGAGAGAGGCGCTCGCAGGCGTCGACAGGAAACATAGAGCAGCGTTTAAACACAGAGGGCTCGTTCACAGTCGCATCACAAAGCATCAGTTTCACAATTTGTTTCATCTCACAAACCGGGTGCTCTCTTTCAATTTCTCTCTCTCTCTGTCTCCCCCTCTCTCTAGTTCCCTCTCTCTCTGCCTTTCTCCTTCTCCCCCCTCTCTCTCTCTCTCTCTCTCTCCTCTCTGGCGCTGTGGAGATGAAAGAGTGACAGAGCGAGAGGTCATTAACAGGAACTAATCAGCCCTTCATCAGAGAGGGAGAGGGAAGGAGAGGAGAGAGGGAGAGGGGGAGACTAGAGGAGAACAGCCAAGCCTATAGTCTACATAGTCTACAGCACCAGTCAGCAGTCAGGATCAAGTTCATTTGAACTCAATCTAAATATGCTTTAGAACTACACCATATGTGGAATTGGTAACAAAAGAAAGGATGGTATCCTCCGCGATGTTACCACAGGATGGAACACTGTGTGTGTAATTACACTTGCATGGCTTCTTGTTTCATTCTCTACAAGCATGGTCGGGTTTGTAAAGCAACACTGAGGCTCAGCCTTCGCTGTGTGTGTGTGTGCGTGTGTGTGTTTGTGTGTGTGGGTGTGTGGGTGTGTGCGTGTGTGTGTGTGTGTGTGTGTGTGTGTGTGTGTGTGCGTGCGTGTGTGTGTGTGCACTGTTAGTTTACCCACAAAAGCAACGCAGAAACACACACACAGAAAAACACACACACCCGCACACAGTGATGGACACAGTAACCTCCTGTTGGTCAGTGTCAGGTAATGACAATCAGTAGAGGAACATCATTATTCGACTTAATATGAGGCAGGAGGAGGTAGAACAAGCCCTCACAGACACGCACACAGACACGCACACACACTCACAGACACGCACACACACTCACAGACACGCACACACACTCACAGACATGCACACAGACACGCACACATTCATACAGAACAACACATAAGGGACAACTGACCTCTCACAACCGTCCCCTGAGCTGCTTTGTATGTGTGTGTGTGTGTGTGTGTGGTTGGCTACGTGGCTGTCGCCTCGCTAGCCAACTGTGCGTTCCGTATCCCTCCCAGGGTGTGTGGGACCTCTGCCTGCGTGTCTCGCGCCGCTGTGTGTGTGTGTGACCTCTACGTGTGTGTGTGTGTGTGTGACCTCTACGTGTGTGTGTGTGTGTCAGGCAGGCTGTGGAGAGACTCCTGAAATATCTAATTGTATTCATTCATTTTCTGGTCCCAGAGAGGGAGAGAGAGAGAGAGAGAGCTAGGGGGAGAGAGAGAGAGCTAGGGGGAGAGGGAGAGAGAGAGCTAGGGAGAGAGAGAGAGAGCTAGGGGGAGAGGGAGAGAGCTAGGGGGAGAGAGAGAGAGCTAGGGGGAGAGAGAGAGAGAGCTAGGGGGAGAGAGAGAGAGCTAGGGGCAGAGAGAGAGAGCTAGGGGGAGAGAGAGAGCTAGGGGGAGAGAGAGAGAGCTAGGGGGAGAGAGAGAGAGCTAGGGGGAGAGGGAGAGAGAGAGAGATAGGGGGAGAGAGAGAGAGCTAGGGAGAGAGAGAGAGAGCTAGGGGGAGAGGGAGAGAGAGAGATAGGGGGAGAGAGAGAGAGCTAGGGAGAGAGAGAGCTAGGGAGAGAGAGAGAGCTACGGGGAGAGGGAGAGAGAGAGAGCTAGGGGGAGAGAGAGAGAGCTAGGGGGAGAGGGAGAGAGAGAGAGCTACAGGGAGAGAAAGAGCTAGGGAGAGAGAGAGCTAGGGAGAGAGAGAGCTAGGGGGAGAGGGAGAGAGAGAGAGCTAGGGGGAGAGAGAGCTAGAGGGAGAGATAGAGAGAGCTAGGGGGAGAGAGGGAGAGCTAGGGGGAGAGTGAGAGAGGGAGAGCGAGGGAGAGAGAGAGAGAGCTAGGGGGAGAGAGGGAGTGAGAGAGCGAGGGGGAGAGAGAGAGAGCGAGGGGGAGAGAGAGAGAGCGAGGTCAGGGCTGAAAAGGAAGACAGGAGAGACCAGCCAGCACAACAGCAGGAACAGCATATGGGGAAAGAGAAAGAGAAAGAACGGGAGGGAGAGAGAGAGAGAGAGAGAGAGAGAGAGAGAGAGAGAGAGGGAGTAAGGGAGGGATAGAGGGGGAGGCTGAGAGAGAGGGAACGAGGTAGGAGAGACAGAGAGAGTCTGCTACTTCAGAAGGACTCATGCTGTTAGTGTGAGGAAGATAGTGTGAGGAAGAGAGTGTGAGGAAGAGAGTGTGAGGAAGAGAGTGTGAGGAAGATAGTGTGAGGAAGATAGTGTGAGGAAGATAGTGTGAGGAAGAGAGTGTGAGGAAGATGCTGATTTACATGTACTGTTTAGCTGAAATATGAATTGTGAAAACTTACAGCAATGGCGGTCAAAGGATTCTGTTCGTCCTGTTTATCCCGGCAACCCCGCCCCTGACGCAAGCGATTCTTAATACTGACCAATCACAGCCAAGGGGGTCTCCGTAGCTCTCCGTCGCTCACGACGGATAGTTAGAAAATTCAGGAGGTGCACGTCGAGCTCTCCGGGGCTCTCCGAGGGCTGACGGAGAGCTTGTAGAGGGCGTTCCTCGGAGAAGAGGGCGTTCCCATGTGTCTTTTTCGAAAAACGCAGAAGCATATATAAGCCTTGAGAGGCCGAGAGGCCGAGCTATGTGTGTGGGTGTGTGAGGGAGGGAGAGAGAGAGGGAGTAAGGGAAGGAGGGAGAGAGAGGGATATTCACCAGAGTAATTAAGTAGTTAGCAGGTTTTAGCTCCCCTACTGTAGGTGTGAGATGGCTCCAACTGCTCTCCTCGCTTCCAGCCTAAACACAGCCCCAAATCCCTGCACACACAGCTCTCACAGACAGAACACACACCTCAGAGACACACAGCTCTCACAGACACACACCGCCCCAAAAACAGCGCACATTCCACTCCAGCGACACACAGGCCCAAAATCCCTGCAAACACGCCGCCCTAAACTCAAGATCCCCAAGCAGTTATGTTAGATAGCTGGCTCTGCCCTGGTCTAAGCTTCTCACTTCATCATCCTCAGGTCTTGTAACACTCTCTCACAGTTAGTCTGTAGTCTCCTCTGATTTAGACGACGATCTGTTTAGGAAACACTCCGCCAAAGCAAACAATAGTCAATAGCAGTTTGTGTTCTTTGAAGAGCTTAATTGAAGACTCTCAGTAGACTTTAGTTACAATTACTTAACACCATATTATTAACTAGAAAGGCAATTTGTCCGTGATTAGAAATTATCCGTACAGTATATTTTACTTAGTCACCGTCTACGAGAGCACGTTACCTGTGTTTGTAGTCAGCTGACTCGCCCTAAGGGCTTGGGAGTAAAAAGAACTATTAGTATCGGGGAATGACTAACGCTCCTAAAGCTTTTAGGAAAAACCTGTTTCTTTTCCTGGAGCTAGAGGCGTTTACATACAGAACTCAGGAAGCAATATATTTCTCATATTTCTCATATTTTATTGAGACGCTCAACTTCAACGTAATTTTAAAATATCTCAGCTTTTGCCCTTGGGCTCGCTTCCACAGAATTGAGACTCGAATCTGAGACGAACTACGTGGGCTTTAAACTTGTTTTTAATTTCAGTAACTTTATTTTGCTTGCAGTGGAACTAAGCAAACTAGAGAGCACATCTGGAAAAAATCAAGAAGAGAGAGCCGCCAGTCAACACACGGGTGAAAAATGCGCTGCTTAATGAAAGTGTGTCTATCAGCTTAAAACATCAGATTAAGTTCAAATTTGCTTTACTTCAGTTGGACGGAGCGGCGCACAAATAAACCACCGGTGTAAACTCACGAGACCCAGGACGGTCACGGCGTTTCTTATCAGCAGTATTAATCTATAGACTGGTCAGTGGCACCCTTCGGTACCCCGTACGGTCAACCGTACGCCTTAACCACTAATTACCCTCAGCGAGAAGTCCTCTATTCCCCAAACTTCAAACGGAATGTAAATAGTTACACAGCAATGTTAGCGAGTAAAATAAAGGACTTTTTCTTAGCATAAGTATAGGGACTTCACTCAACTAAAACATAGGCAGTTGAAAGAATGAGCCTCCTGAACTCGCAGTCGTTGTAAAAGTTATTATGCAGTCTAGGCTGAGCAGTGTTCGGGATGCGTGAGTGCTTAGAGGATGTAGGCTTAGAAGAGAAAAGTTTTCCGTTTCCTAGACCTTGTCGATGGTCGTCTCTAACACACTGAACCACGGTTAAAGAGTTGACCTTTGACAGAGCAGACAACTTGAGAGGCACGAGACAACACCCACAAATAAAGTAATATGAACAGAATTATATATATAGCCTGAAATACACGCGGCAGTCTAACAGTATAGCCTATGCAGGGGAAACAACCTACTCACTTTATCGAATACCTGCTGGCTTCAGCCTACAGATACAACAACGTCTAAATTATGAATTGCCTAATAAATCCACTAACTTGACCTCTCCGTGAGTTGACTGCATTTAAACTTGTAACTTGGGTTTAGACTTCTTGGAAGTCACTTTGGATAAAAGCGTCTGCTAAATGAATAAATGTAATGTAAATGTAGTGTTAACTCTTGGTATTTGGGGGGATAGCCTAACAATGTCACAGCATAGTCGTAGAATTAAAAGAAATCACATAATAATATTATAGATAGAATAGATAAATAGAATTCATGAATACATCATCAATTAAATACAATTATTATTATAGGCCCACATTTGCAATTAGTCTTGTTTCTGAGTTTCTCAAACGTGCGCTTTCTAAGTTGTCTGAGTTCAGCCTACAGTCTCACCGTCTCCGGCTACGCGGATCCTGTTTTACAAGTTCAAAACTGAGAATATTATGTGCCACATGTTGTAATCGTTCACTATTCCAACAGTTTGGTTTAGTATGAAAAAGAGGGAGCGCGTGTACGATCATGCCGAGTTCTTATAGTCTACCCTGCTATGCATACGGAAAGAGACGGCAGGCTATATTCAAATGGACAGAATGAAAGAATGGAATTCAAACCACTCTCAAATGTATGCTACAATGTGCGCATAATTTTTCTGCATTTTGAAATGCGCTTTTACAAATATCCTGAAGAGTAAGGGAAATAACAAGTAATGCAAGTTAATTTTATAACCTAGTTTAGTCTCCAACTCCCCCTAAATAGACCTACTAATGGATGTGTCTTAGTTTCTAGTATAGTATCTGCCTACAACTCTGGAAAATAACGCAATATGTACACGAACGCAGTACATTTCGTAGACTAAGCAGCTAGTTTGAATTGATTTGCCTACTATTGCACTCCTGTCAAGTGGAGTTCAGCGCACGGAGCGCTACGCGCCCCCCCGGTTCACCGCGGAGCTGACTGGACGCCACTACCTCCGTCAGCATGACTATCACGGTAAACCCTGTCTGGCCCCGTTATCAGCCACTAAGACTTCTCAAACACAGAGAAGTCAGCCTATATTCGTTGCCACTTTATGGAATAAAATGTGCTTAAAAAAGCTTTGCAAAGAAAAGTAAAATGTCGACATAATTTGACACGCTGATACGGGCCTGTTTGTCGTGTTCCTAGGGACTAATGTTGGATATTAAGAATCTGTTCCAGTCCCGCATTAACGGACAAACTCATGCCGGGGTTCGGTTCACCAAACACGGACGCAGAGCAGAGACCTCTCGGGATATTGGTTATCCAACATTCCACTATTCAGGACTATGTCCGCCGGTAAAGCTTATCAGAGTATAATCCAAATTATATTGGATTATTTACAAACTTCGATTTCACTTGAGTGGGGATTATTCATAGGTTTGGTTACCTATTGGCTACAGGATAGTGCACAGATTCAGTAGAATATATTGAATTATTACCCTTTGGAGCGATTAACGTTCTATTACTAGGAACACACTTGAGACACAATAATTCACTGATTTTTAACAGTGATACAAGGTTTTTCTGAAAAGCCCTGAGCGAAAAGAGTCCACGCGGATCTCTCTCCGCCACAATGCCCGTCTGAGAGGCACCTACCTGGGGTTGGTTCGGTTCCAGAAGACGGCATAGCGGTCGGCGACCACCTTGGAGCTCGGCTCCTGGCTAAACACACACGTCCACAGCACCAAGCACACCAATAGGACCATCTCCACGTGCAGCATCACTACAGCGAACTTCACTGCGTCGGTTATTCCTCTTCAACACGGGCAATACGCGGGATGTTCGTTAGGAGGGACACCTCAATTATAAACGTTGCTTCTCATTCACATTTGTTCGTTTTTCTGCTCTGTGGTGCAGTAAGTGAAACGTACAAAAAAAGGACATAAAACTGCCACGGTGTGCCCGGGCTGTGATTGCAGGCTGGGAACTCAGAGAGCGGCCAGTGAAAATAACAACGTCTTGAAATTAACCGTCAATTTGAGTCTGTGAAGTTATGAAATGACAGTGACACTGCGTGTTGCTCTTTTTCGGGTTCACGGTCCCGTGGTAGGCTACCGGGGGTCCATGGGACGTCGGTTTAGACTCCGCTCGGATGCGTACAATGACTTGTAGATAGATGTGAAATATTATCCGAGAGAAATCTACAAACGGCGAGGTAGGTACAGCAGTGAGGCGCAGACTCACTGTGTTGAAGCTGCTCTTAACAGCCGCTGTGCTCTCCTTGCGCTCGAGCGGAGCCTTGACTGTCCATCAGAGCTGAAATCAACAGCGCGAGGGGTAAGTCCAAGTCTAAAGAACGGAGAGACAGCCGTGCACGTGCACAATTTCGTCCCGTAGCGCACGTCAGATGTCCACCTCTTTCTCGAGCAACTTTTAGATGCGGTACACAGCGCCCTGGCAGAGGAGTCGTATTTCGTAACGCCGTCTCGCGGCTCCGTGCGCCGACTGACCGAAGAGGCTCGTGTCCCTTCTCAGCGATGTCTTGACGGTGTCACGGGGGAGGCGGGGAGGAGTCCTGCTGGCTCGAGAACGGAAAGGCTTTCTCGTGCACTGTGTGACAGTAGAGGTGCTTGTTTACACCGAACCCAAATACCAGCATTCCTCAGAAGGCTATCCTCGTACGCGCGTTACCGAAAGAGAAAATAAATGATCGCCGTCCATTTGCGTTGTCTCTCCGGTGTTTGGATTGAACGGGACGAGCAGGAAGGTGAGACCAACGGCAGTTCAACGGCGAGTGGATTCAGTTACAGCCGACCGGGGATGGTCCCATTGGTTTGAAATTTGAATGCGCGTCACACTAACGAAGTCGGATCCCTCCCATTCAAACCGGTCTGATTCAATTACCGTGAGGAACGGCTCAAAGCATCGTTTTCACCGGGAGCAGATGCCCGGGAGCAGATGCCGGGACAGGGACCGGTTGATACACCGTCAGATGATCCCGCCGATAAAACGGACACAGCACAAGGCTCCAGTTACGCACTGCACGCGGCGTGTGAACAGACAGCAGCGTGAGACCCAGAGATTGACAGTCACATTAATACATGTTTGGTAAAATAAAACCTTCATCATTCCTACATAAATATATAGCCTAGTCTATATATTAGCCACTTTATACACACAATTATAAAATAGGCTATAAAAACGTTTAAAATATTATCGTCATTTGAATTAATAAAATTGCGCATAGTGAGAGTGTGGAAGTAAGCGGAAGGTTGGGGTTACTTGTTGCAGTAACCGGGATTACGGGTTCAGCCCGCACCCAGACGCCCCACCGTGGACACCGACACACCGGGTTTTATTTCACGGCTGTGAATGTTTTTAACTTCCCTTTGTGTCCAGAGCTCTCGAAACTCTGAAATGAAATGTGTGCGTGTGTGAACAACAGGTGTTTTCTCCTAGCTGCTAATGCAGATCACATGTAAAGTGTGTGTGTGTGTGTGTGTGTGGGGGGGGGGTTAATCCTCCCGACCACCTCCGCTGTGTGTGCTCAGGGCTAGCTACTGACACACACACACACACACACACCACTAAATACAGGAAACCTTGAGTGTGTCTAATCCATATATGACCAGGGGGGAATTTACCATAGTCAGTAGGAGCACACACACACTCACAGTCTGTTTCTCAGCTCTCTCTCCAGGTTCAGCGAGTGTGGGGCCGTCAGGGTGGACCAGGAGCTGAACTCAACACCGTACAGAATGATCATGTGTTAATTTACCTTTTCATCCAACGCAGCACAGTACAGGGTGGATTTGAACCTGGGAACCTCTCGATCTGCAGACAAGCCCTCTAACCACGGGGCTGTACTCAGTGACCGGTACAGAGACAGAAATAGTACTTGTGCTGAAGATCTGCAGATACTGAGGTCAGTGGGCAGAGGGAGGTAGGAAGGGAGGAGAGAGAGAGAGAGAGAGAGAGAGAGAGAGAGAGAGAGAGAGAGAGAGAGAGAGAGAGAGAGAGAGAGAGAGAGAGAAGACTTCTTCTCCTCCTCTTCATCTTTCCGCTGATCTTCTTTCATGAGCTGGGATCAGATACACTCAAACCAGAGCTCAGAAAGCCTTTTCAGAGCCAGTACACACACACAGATATATATACACAAACACACACAGATATATATATACGCACACACAGACACACACACAATATAAATGTTTATTTGGTTGGTAACAAAGCCGTAACAGCTTGTTTCTCCATGTCAATGGTGGAAGCATGATCGTGTGGGATATGCATACAGTCGCAAATGATACCTACTCCAGCTGGGTACTGTGTTTGCCTGTGTGTGTGTTTGTGTGTGTCTGGTTTTAGAACCTTTGTGAGGACTGGAAGTCCCAGGCCATCATGACTGTCTGAGGAGGAGGAGGAGGAGAGGAAGGAGAGGAGAGGAGGAGGAGGAGAGGAAGGAGAGGCGGAGGAGAGGAGGAGGAGGAAGAGAAGATGGAGAAGAGAAGGAGAGGAAGGAGAACGAGAGGAAGGAGAGGAGGAGGAGAGGAAGGAGAGGAGGAGGAGAAAGAGAAGAGGAGGAGAAGAGGGAGGAGAGCAGGAGGAGGAGAGGAAGGAGAGGAGGAGGAGGAGAGGAAGGAGAGGCGGAGGAGAGGAGGAGGAGGAAGAGAAGATGGAGAAGAGAAGGAGAGGAAGGAGAATGAAAGGGAGCAGAGGAGGAGGAGGAGAGGAAGGAGAGGAGGAGGAGAAAGAGAAGAGGAGGAGGAGAGGAAGGAGAGGAGGAGGAGTATAAGAGGACAGCAGGCCTTCTACAGCTGGGAGTCAGGTGGCTGAGCGGTTAGGGAATCGGGCTAGTAATCTGAAGGTTGCCAGTTTGATTCCCGGCCGTGCCAAATGACGTTGTGTGCTTGGGCAAGGCACTTCACCCTACTTGCCTCGGGGGGAATGTCCCTGTACTTACTGTAAGTCGCTCTGGATAAGAGCGTCTGCTAAATGACTAAATGTAAATGTAAATATGTACAGCTCCAGTATGCTCAGCTCTCTGTGTCTTCACATCAGCCTTGAAAGACCAAAACACCCCTCTGCAGAATAACACGCAATGCTGGGGGGAGACCAACAATCCCACTGACAGTGTTCATGAAGTATTTTTCTAATCAATTATAAAATAGAAATATAAAATTTTAAAAAACTTTGATAGTTGGGAGCAGAGTTTCAAGGCCTCGCTCTTTGAAGTGAAGAGAAATATAAAAGCCAAGGGCATTATGCCTCGTTGACACCTTCTCATTCTCTTCCCAGAATGCCTTATTTTGCGAGACGCTGCTTTGAAAGGTTTCACAGTAGCATTAGCGTCCACTTAGCATGCTAATTCTCTTGAGCGACGCAAAACACACCCGTTCACACCTCTAACCTAGCGGAGGAGCTTTCTCCGGCCGTGGTGTGTGAGTGTGTGTGAAGATTGTCCTTCGAGCTGTTTAAAGGAGAGAAGGTCGATTGAGGACTTATGACTCTTGCTGTCGTCTCTTTATTAGTTTCTTTCTCAGTCTCTTATTATATGTTCTGTTATTGAAAAATGTAATAAATATGACAAAACATAATGTTCTTATTAGTGAGTTATCCTAAGATTTGGTTGTACAAGTTCTAGAATGCTCTCTCTGGCGCCAGGGTAATCTCCCTATTTCAGAATACTCAATTACTGTGTGTACGCGTAGATCTCTCTCTGTGTGTGTATATATCTGTGTGTGTATCTGTGTGTGTGAGTGTGTTTCCTCATCTTTATTTGTCAATCGGGGAGATAGGAGTCTGGGGCGAACCGGACACGCATGCACCACACACATACACACACAGCTTCTCAGACTAGTCGAGACTGGCTGTTGCAAGGCTGAATATTCTTGTTCAGTTGAGTCATGTTTTCCGTGACAGAGCACAGGGCATGTGGCATCTGATGTGAGAGGGGACTGATCTCTCACACACACACACACACACACACACACTCAGACACACACACACACACACACACACTCAGACACACACACACTCAGACACACACACACTCACATCCAGTCACCTTCAGTTAAAGAGTTACTGTCCTTCACCCCTCCCAGTCCACACCTGCTTTCTGATGTCATAACTTTGCTCCTTGTCCTGTGATATATGATGTCATCATCCCGCGCCCAGCCCGTTGATGGGAACCAGGGGATATGAGGTCAGAGCTGATTTCCCCACAGCATCATCAATCACCCGTGCTCCGAGGAATCTTCCAGAACTATGTACCTTATTTATGTCCACACGTTTTCCACATGAACTTCCTCCTGAATTTAATCAAGCTCGTCTCTGAGATGTTCTGTAGTGTGAGGACTGTTTCTGATTTGCTTTTATGTTGTTAACTTGTTTTCTTCCGTTAAGCTCAGGCATACTGAAGCTGTGTTCACACCCAGGTCACGCCGATGAGATGCAGATTTCTGTCCGGCCCAGAGACCCAGAGAGCAGCCTGACAGGTGATCTGTGTTTTTCGTCTAACGAACGTAAGTTAAAAACTCATGAGTTTGTGTCACGCTGTTGTTGCTACCGTGGTTACGGCTCTCGCCTGTTTACACTGTGTTTCAGGAAAGGCTTTGAGTACACTAGTAGGCACCAACACCAGTACTGAAGAGGATTATCTATAACTGCTTAGAGAGCGAGGAGGGAGGGAGAGTTGTGACTTTTACTGATTGAGGGGGAGAGAGATATAGAGAGAGGGTACAAAGAGAGAGAGAGAGGGGGGGAGAGAGAGAGAGAGAGAGACAGACAGAGAGAGAGAGAGAGAGAAGGTACAGAGAGAGAGAGAGAGAGGGGGAGAGAGAGAGAGCAGGTACAGAGAGAAACAGAGATCTCACACTGAGACCTCTCCTGACCTAGATGGTTTGTCATTGCCTGAGGGGCATGTGTGCCAATCAACACCCCCCTCACAACCCCCCTAACCACCCCAAAATCATTTGCATTGTAAACAGATCCTCTTGATGTGCCTCGAATTAATCTCTAGTTCAGCAAAAGACCGAATTTCTTTTCAAGGGGCTGTTTGCCACTGAACTGCTCTGAAATCAGACATTTTGTGTAATTACAGAGAACAGTCCCACAGAGAAAGTCCCCCTCCTTCCCTCGCCCCAACACAAACTACACTGGCTTTCGTCTAAAGTTTCGTTGTGAATAATAACCCCCTTTTATTGTCTATCTCACAACAAAACAGGCCTCCCCAAAAAAAGAACACGGAATAACGTAGAGGAAGAATGAGTGTGTGTAGATGTAATTGTGTAGTTGTGTAGCTGTAGTAGTGTAGCGGTAGTTGTGTAGCTGTAGTTGTGTGGCTGTAGTTGTGTGGCTGTAGTTGTATGGCTGTAGTTGTGTGACTTCCCTGTGGTCTGAGCGGTGGAGAGGTAGAGCTTGTGAGTAGGCATGGAGAGGTCTGACTAAACTACCATTCCAGAGGGACAGGACACCATGCATCTCTGTCTCTCTGTCTCTGTCTTTCTCTGTCTCTCTCTCTCTCTCTTTCTTTGTCTCTGTCTTTCTCTGTCTCTCTCGGTCTCTCCCTCTCTCTGTCTCTCCCTCTCTCCCTCTCTCTGTCTGTCTGTCTCTCTCTCTCTCTCTCTCTCTCTCTCTCTCTCTCTCTCTCTCTCTGTCTCCCTCTCTCTGTGTCTCTCTGTCTCCCTCTCTCTGTCTCTCCCTCTCTGTCTCTCTCTCTATGTGTCCAGCCATCAAATCTCACTACGTACAGCAACCAATCATCTAAAAGATGTGGAGAGGATGAGGAGGGGAAAAGAAGAGAAGATGAGAGAGGAGGAGCGTAAAAGAAGAGAGAGACCAGGATAAGCTTCTTATAGACACTGTGGTGTCAGCATGATGACACAGTCCGTCATCTCTCAATAAACACATCCACTCTCCCTCCCCCTCTCTCTCCTCTCTCTCCCCCCTCCCCCCCCCCCCCCTGCAGAGGTAAGCAGCTCTCAGGAACACCCGTAAACAACCTGCAGACACGTCAACAACTCCCCAGAACACAGAGCTTCCAGAACATTCCTCAGCTTATTTACATTTTGTTGTTTACGTGAATGTAGCGAGTGTATTTAACCTGTGAGGCCCCGCAGGTAACCACACTTGTTCTGCTGCATGTAGAACACGTGTGAGGTTGAGGAGGAACACGCGTGTGCTGGGCAATCCGTGTTGGGGCGGGGGGAAATTCTTGTCAATCTTGTTCCCGTTCGAGGAAAACAGGAGGGATGAATGAGATGGATCCCATGTTGGAGTGTGGAGGGGGTCCATCCATGTTGACCAGGAAGCTAAAGAGCTGAAGACCAAGAACTCTCTGTCTCTGTGTGTCTCTCTGTCGCTCTCTCTCTCTCTCTGTGTGTCTCTTGTCTCTCTCTCTGTGTCTCTGTGTCTCTGTCTCTCTCTCCTCTCTGTCTCTCTCTCTGTGTCTCTGTGTCTCTCTCTGTCTGTCTCTCTCTCTCCTCTCCGTCTTTCTCTCTGTCTCTGTCTGTCTCTCTCCTTCTCTCTCTCTCTCTCTCTCTCTCTCTCTCTCTCTCTCTCTCTTTCTCTCTCTCTCTCTCTGTCTCTCTGTATCTCTTCTCTCTCTACCCCCAGGCAGGACATGGGACCACCTGTCAGGGTGAAGGGGAACCCAGGCAGTGATGACAGGTCTCCCCTGGTTCACACACACCAGCCCTGGATCCCTGGAGGCTGCGAGGGAGGGAGGGGGGACCTGGGAAGAGGGGGGGATGGGCATAGAGAGATGGATGAGGGCAGAGGAAAGGGAGAGGGGGAGGATAGAGAGAGGGATAAAAAGGAGTAAATGAAAAAGAGAGAGGGAGAGAGGCAGTCACAGACATAGCTTTGTCTAAACGATTCTAAGTACTCTAGTGGGGTCGGGAGGGAGGGAGGGAGGGAGGGAGGGAGGGAGGGAGGGAGGGAGGGAGGGAGGGAGGGAGGGAGGGAGGGAGGGAAAGCGGTAAAGCAAGAAGGAATCACAGAACACAGCAGATGATTGACTGCCATCTGTTTATGTATTGGAATGACTGTTGCAATGGTAAAAGATTGGTATCGTTGTGAGCCATAATCATTTACTGTGTTTGGGTGTGACACATTCCAGATCCTGCTGTCATGATAAACCTGCTTTATCTGAGTTTCATTAACGCACAACCATAATTCAGAAGTTCAATATTGTACTATTAATTCTTCGTCAGTGTCTGTCTCCCTCCCTCTGAACACGCCTATCCTCTCTCTCTCTCTCTCTCTCTCTCTCTCTCTCTCTCTCTCTCTCTCTCTCTCTCTCTCTCTCTCTCTCTCTCCTCATAGGTGTGTGCTAGCTTACCCATGAGGGTGTTAATGTTTGTGTCTTTATGTGCTATCTTGCCAGTATAAATGTACACTGTGTGTTCGTGTGTGTGTGTTTGAGAGAGAGTTTGTGCGTGCGTGTGAGAGTGCGTGCGTGTGAGAGTGTGTTCCTGTGTGTGTGTGTTCTTCTGCGTGTACTCTCTCAGGACCTCGTGCTGTAGGCACAACAGCGGCAGGGCGATGGAGAGAGGGATGGAGGGAGAGAGGGATGGAGGGAGAGAGAGAGGAAGCGAGGGAATACATATGGAAAAAGGAATGTCAGGCTTAATTCTGAAACAGCGGATCTTTCAGAAGGTCTCAGATCATAAATTAAACATGTGCAGCAGGCATCTGAACACCCTGGAGTACTGAACACAGACCACACCCCCAGACCCCCTCCTTCCTCTTTCACCCCTCCTCTCTCTCTCTCTGTCTCTCTCTCCCTCCTCCCTCTCTCTCCCTCCTCCCTCTCTCTCTGTCTCTCTCCCTCCTCCCTCTCTCTCTGTCTCTCTCCCTCTCCCTATCACCCCTCCTCCCTCCCTCCCTCTCCCCCCCCCCCCCCCCCCACCTGTCAGATTCACAGCTGGGGCCAGCAAGGAGGCAGGAAGTGAGGCACAGAGGCAGGAAGTGAGGCAGGAGGGGCGTACTGAGGGGCGATGCTGGAGAGAGAGAGCCCGGTAAGGGTGTCAGTGTGTGTGAGAGTGTGTGTGTGTCAGTGTGTGTGTCAGTGTGTGTGTCAGTGTGTGTGTGTGTGTCAGTGTGTGTGAGAGTGTGTGTGTATCAGTGTGTGTGTTGAGGAAGGATTGTTGTTCACCGTGCTGGTGGCTGAGATGTGGTTACCTTGCACCATGCCTGGTAAACAGACCTCTCCTTGACTAATGATTATTTTTTTATTTTCCGGCTCTGTATGGCTCATGTTTTTGTGTTCAGTGATTGTGTTAAGAGCAGGATTTCCATAGTGCCTTTGTGTGACTGTGTTAGTATTGAGTGCACTGCCACAGGCAAAACATTCATTAAGCAAAGAAGTAAAAATGGACTCAGCCGGCGGTAAAAGATAACTACACAAACACACGTGTTACACTTGCATACAGACATGCACACGCGTGTGTGCGTACATGCTTGCACACGCACACCACAAACAAAGACATGCACACACATTCCACAGACAAATTATCTTCGATTTCCTCTGCTTTCCCTGTGGAAGTCTGTTATTGAGTTTATCATAGTTTATTGCCCAGTCTGGTGTGGAGCAGGTTGAAGGGCCGTGTTTGCAGAGAGAAGGCTGCGGAACACAGTAATAGCGTATGAAGACTGGACTGGGATGTGATGACTGGACTGGGATGTGATGACTGGACTGGGATGTGATGACTGGACTGGGATGTGATGACTGGACTGTGATGTGATGACTGTACTGTGATGTTGATGACTGGACTGGGATGTGATGACTGAACTGGGATGTTGATGACTGGACTGTGATGTTGATGACTGGACTGGGATGTGATGACTGAACTGGGATGTTGATGACTGGACTGTGATGTTGATGACTGGACTGGGATGTGATGACTGGACTGGGATGTGAAGACTGGGATGTGATGGTGATGACTGGATTCAAGCTCCACTTGTCTCATTCTCAACAGCCTCATCGCTCACTTTACATCTCAGTTACATTCATAGGGGAAAAACGTACACATTAACACACACATGCTAACACACACATGCTAATACACACACACCGAGGAGGAGAAGTTGTTTATCTTGGCTGTCCAGGGTAAATCCTAATCCTGGAACCCATTGCAGAGGTCATTGAGGAGCAGTCAATATGGATTAAAGTAAATCACAGAGCTGTCTACAAAGAACCAGGACACAAGACCAGGAGACAGGATCAGGAGACAGGACCAGGAGACAGGACCAGGAGACAGGATCAGGAGACAGGACCAGGAGACAGGACCAGGAGACAGGACCAGGAGACAGGATCAGGAGACAGGACCAGGAGACAGGACCAGAAGACAGGATCAGGAGACAAGACCAGGAGACAGGACCAGGAGACAGGACCAGGAGACAGGACCAGGAGACAGGATCAGGAGACAGGACAAGGAGACAGGACCAGGAGACAGGACCAGGAGACAGGATCAGGAGACAGGATCAGAGGATATCTGGACCAGCAGAGAACCAGAGGAGAGAGGACCAGAGGGGCCAGATGTTTCCTCAACAGAGCTGCGCTGCAGAATGTGATCTCTCAGACAGGACCAGCAGAGCCTGGAGGAGCTACACAAACAAGAACATGGATGTGCCAATACAGACACACACACACACGTACACACACACACACACACACACACACATGTAGCACTGGTACAGTACACCTCCAAACACACACACCCTCTCTGGTTTGTATTATCCTGGCATTCTGAGACATACTTTTGCAGGGTGGCGTTTCCAAAGATCTGTCACTCTTTCAACCCCCCAGCCCAGCCTCCATCTCAGAAACGTTTCCCAACACACCCTCCCTCCTCACACACACACACACACACACACACACCCTCCCTCCCTCCTCACACACACACACACCCTCCCTCCTCACACACATACACACACACACCCTCGCTCCTCACACACACACACACACACACACACACCCTCCCTCCCTCCTCACACACACACACACCCTCCCTCCTCACACAAACACACACACCCTCGCTCCTCACACACACCCTCGCTCCTCACACACACACACACACCCTCCCTCCTCACACACACACACACACCCTCCCTCCTCACACACACACACACACCCTCCCTCCCTCCTCACACACACACACACCCTCCCTCCTCACACAAACACACACACCCTCCCTCCTCACACACACACACCCTCGCTCCTCACACACACACACCCTCGCTCCTCACACACACACACCCTCCCTCCTCACACACACACACCCTCCCTCCTCACACACACACACACACCCTCCCTCCTCACACACACACACACACACCCTCGCTCCTCACACACACACACCCTCGCTCCTCACACACACACACCCTCCCTCCCTCCTCACACACACACCCTCCCTCCCTCCTCACACACACACCCTCCCTCCTCACACACACACACACCCTCGCTCCTCACACACACACACCCTCGCTCCTCACACACACACACCCTCCCTCCCTCCTCACACACACACCCTCCCTCCTCACACACACACACACACCCTCCCTCCTCACACACACACACACACCCTCGCTCCTCACACACACACACACACCCTCCCTCCTCACACACACACACACACCCTCCCTCCTCACACAAACACACACACCCTCCCTCCTCACACACACAAACCCTTTCTTCATGTCACTTCACTCTGCTTTCACACAACTACAAACCATCATGATGATAATGACCATGATCACAACAGCACGCAGCGCTGGGAGAATGGACCCCAGATGTTGAGGGGGGCGGGGGGGGGGGAGTGATCATATAGTCATTATGGGATGATGATAAAGTCCCATCCATGGCCTTGAATCCACAATCAAACACTATTGTCTATTCAGACACACACCCACACATCTTGACCAGAAAGATCTTTCACGTTGCAGGGTTAGCGGTAACGTCTGTAGCTCTCCCCCCTCGCACTCTCTCCCCCCCCCCCCCGCTCCCCTCATCAGATCATCAAATCTAATAACCTTTTATTTGTTTATCTTTGTGACGAACCTTGTCCCAGATGCACACAGAGCCACACCTGTAACCACCTCAGCCCTCAGACAGGCCAGGACACACACTCACAGAGAAGATCTTCACCTGTAACCACCTCAGCCCTCAGACAGGCCAGGACACACACTCACAGAGAAGATCTTCACCTGTAACCACCTCAGCCCTCAGACAGGCCAGGACACACACTCACAGAGAAGATCTTCACCTGTAACCACCTCAGCCCTCAGACAGGCCAGGACACACACTCACAGAGAAGATCTTCACCTGTAACCACCTCAACCCTCAGACCAGGCCAGGACACACACTCACAGAGAAGATCTTCACCTGTAACCACCTCAGCCCTCAGACAGGCCAGGACACACACTCACAGAGAAGATCTTCACCTGTAACCACCTCAGCCCTCAGACAGGCCAGGACACACACTCACAGAGAAGATCTTTCTGAAGAAACCTTGGGAGGAGGAATTCAGTGAGAGATCGTCTCCTCCAGAGACATCAGTCTGTCAGGGAACAGAAGTGTGTATTTACAGAAGGTGCCGTTTAAAATAACCACATCTCAGCTACCAGGCAACATGAACAATTATAAAATCTCAACTACAATATGACATAGTATAGTGCAGCAAAAACATATCCTAAAAGCAACTTCAAACTACTTTTGTGAGTTGTAGCGCATCTCTCAACAGACATAGGTACAACAGGATCTCTAATACAACATGGATCACAGGTTCAAGTCCTAACATGGACCCGGGTCAAGTCTCACACCTGCCCACACGCCACACACACCTGCCCACACGCCACACACACCTGCCCACACGCCCCACACACCTGCCCACACACCTGCCCACACGCCACACACACCTGCCCACACACCACACACACCTGCCCACACGCCACACACACAGCCCACACGCCCCACACACCTGCCCACACGCCACACACACAGCCCACACGCCACACACACCTGCCCACACGCCACACACACCTGCCCACACGCCACACACAGCACAGCCCACACGCCACACACACCTGCCCACGACGCCACACACACCTGCCCACACACCACACACACCTGCCCACGACGCCACACACACAGCCCACACGCCACACACACCTGCCCACGACGCCACACACACCTGCCCACACGCCACACACACAGCCCACACGCCACACACACCTGCCCACGACGCCACACACACAGCCCACACGCCCACACACCTGCCCACACGCCACACACACCTGCCATCGTTACAGCAAGATGATCAAGATCTGAGTAGCTATATCTACTTAATCTCTGCTCCACACTGTCTCCGTGGCGATCCATCCGTTACCCATAAGCCCCCTGGCAGGCCGCGTGGCAAAGCAGGAAGTGAACCATCTGCTTGAACCATCTGCACTCGTTTTGTCTGTCATTCCTCAGCCAGGCTCCTCCTTCGCTCCTCCTTTGTTTTTCCTTCCATCCCTCGTTCCCACTCGTCTTAGTACCTTGTCTGCTCCCCTGACCACTCCACCCCTCTCCTCCACCCCTCTCCACCACCCCTCTCCTCCACTCCACCCCTCTCCTCCACCCCTCTCCACCACCCTTCTCCTCCACTCCACCCCTCTCCTCCACCCCTCTCCACCACCCCTCCACTCCACCCCTCTCCACCACCCTTCTCCTCCACCCCTCTCCTCCACCCCTCTCCACCACCCCTCTCCTCCACCCCTCTCCACCACCCCTCTCCTCCACCCCTCTCCACCACCCCTCTCCTCCACTCCACCCCTCTCCTCCACCCCTCTCCACCACCCCTTCTCTTCCACCCCTCTCCTCCACCCCTCTCCACTCCACCCCTCTCCTCCAGCCCTCCTCTCCACCCCTCCACTCCCGTCCCCTGCCTTTCTCTCCATCCTCCTCAAAGTAGAATTTTTCCACACACAGTGAAAGGAGAGGAGGAGAGAATAGAGAAGCCTAAAAACAAAGTAGATTAAAGCAGAGCCGAGTACAATATTGTACAGTCGAGTTTAGTAGAGTCCTCATCAAGTACTCTTCAAAACTGCAAACCTATTTAAAAAATGTTTTGTTGAAAACATATTTTGGAAATATATTTTGGCTAAAAGATTTTTATATGTAAGGGAGTGAAAGTAAAAAGTTGTCATAGAAAATTGTGAAGTAAAGACTTATACCAGAAAAATCGTCTTAGGTAGTACTGCCCCTCAGTGTGGTATCCTGTGGGGTCATAAAGTCATCAGTCAGTGAGTTCCCTGTACCTGTGTGCGTGTGTGTGGGTGTGGGTCTCACAGCTTTCAACATCTTAATAAAAATGGAGATTGCATCACAACTCAAGTTTTAATCAGTAGCCGCCACCACCACTTCACTCACGCACCTGTGAGTGTGTGTGCGTGTGTAAGAGAGTGTGTATGTGGTTGTGCAATGTTCCACAAATTCAAACTTTATAAATCACTTGCTATTTAGTTATGAACATATTTTCCCCTCACTCTGCTCTTTAAAGAGAGTCTGTTTCAGTCTTAATCCCTCCTCTGTGTCTCCTTGCCTCTCCCCCTCACAGCAAACTAAACTATGATGACATCAGCTGGCTGGACACCATCTGGGTCAGAAAGTGTTGCAGAATATTGTCAGTTCTGGAAGCCTTGGTCTGCCCGGAAAGTATAAGCGGGCGTTAGCCTTTAGAATCGGCTCTGATGCGCCAGACAAGATCAATCAAGCACAGTTCAGTAAAGACGCTCACTTTTTGAATGTTATCATTTATTGATTACGACACATATCGGAATAAGTTTGACTTTGGCGGAGGGGTTCAGTCTAGACCCCAATTCACAACGGCCGCGACGGGACTGTCGGAGCTGATTGCCTTCACTGTGTGAAGAGGGGGGTTACGGGAAACTAAGCTGTTTCAAAGCACTAGCCTACTGAACACATAAGACAAGGAATATGTAGACTGTAAATCTACAATACGCAACAACACCGCTAGAAACTATTCTGTGTACATAACGAAACGACTTTGTGATATTCACGACGATTTAGACGAAAATACTGTTATCTTTGAAATGCTCATGTTGTGCTACCACGATAAGACCATGTCTCCGGATCACCAAGGTTAATCAATATCTACCTATTCTACTGTGAACTGAGCCAACCTGGCCACCACCTGCCTCGTTCTGAATTAAACACAGGTGCACAATTATCTGACCACACGATCACGGGACGCAGTTGCCGCAACGCTAACACGTTTTGTTTTGTTTTATTCAACAATGTCCAGCGCATTTTGACGAATGAAACGTTCATTAGCCATTAAGAAGACCAGCGGCTCGCTGTTTTGAGCGTGGATGAAGCACTTCTGAAGAAACCGAAGAGGCATCAGTCTGGAATGAGTGCGCCTTGTACAGCAGCTCCGGGGGACAGTCTACCGCAGCTACACCGGAGACGTTGCGTGAACCAGGATCTCGTCATGGCGGTCCGGTGACGACATCTCCCGTGAAACTGCAGGTAAACTGCCGTGACGCAAAGAGAGAGAGAGCGCGACTACAGTGAACATTTAGGGCCAGATTGCATGGATTAAGGATTTAATCCATGTCTTGCAATCTGGCCCTACATTTTGTAAACTGGGCCAAAGAGTTAAGTTTGAGCTCAGACGATGCGGGATCCTTTTACGTGCTGTATCTACTTTTGAATACTAGAGTTTAACCGGAAACGTGTCCTTATTTGGTCAGAGATGGCGAGATCAGTGCGTGTAAAGTATGTATGTAAAGTAAACACACTTATGAGTTCTTGTGAGACTTGTCTCACTATGAGAATCTGCCGCGAGAAGCCATAGATGGCCATGAAATCCTCTTCCTCTATCAACACACCTCCCCCTCTCTCCTCCCCTCCCCCCCCCCTCCCTCCCAGGGGGCTGGTCGTGTGTGATAGGGCTCCCTGTGAGACTCCAGGAGAAGGCAGGTCACTGACATATACGAGCTGCGTTTACAAGCCTGGTGTTTTGAGAAGGCTCCTCTAAGCGTGTAAGTGGCCCGTGCCTTACATGTCACTTAGACTGGGCTGGGTGAAGCAGGTCTCCCATGAGAGGTGTGTGTGTGTGTGTGTCTGTAGTTCTTCTGTAGGATGCTTTGATAGTCTGTGTGTGTGTCTAGATGTGTGTAGGTTCATTATGGTCTGTTTGTGTAAGTGTGTGTGTGTGTCCTAGTGTGTGTTTTGATTGGAGTAGGAGGTTTTTAAAGGCAGACATGTTATTGAAGGAGAGTGATCCAACATTGCATCATAAACATAACAGACGGGAACACACACACACACCACACACACACACACTACACACACACTCTGAAAATTCAGCACTCAGCAGAAAGGGCAGGCTTTATTTCAGTTTATTGGGTTCACTTGCACCCAGTGTTAACTGTCCCAGTGTGTGAGAGGTGTGTGTGATGTATTCTGTAGAGTAGTGAGGTAACAAGCACTTAGCTGCTCCTGGTTCCTCTTGTTAACCTCCATGAAACTCTCACCCCATCACTGTAAGACCTCTGATCTTTCTTTCACTCACACACACAGCCACGCCCACACTCACACACACAGCCACGCCCACACACACACACACACACACACAAGTAAACACACAATAATTTGATGTAAAACTAATATCTCCTCTGTCTGTCTCTCACACACACACACCCTCTATAATGCATGCTGTGTAATCATTCACTCAAACTTAGACACGTGTGTGTTGTGTGTGGGGGGGGGGGGGGGGGGGGGGGGGGGGGGGGGGGGGGGGGGTTAATTGTCTGTCTACAGTATGTAGAGTGGTTGTTTCAGAGTAATTGAAGAAGGTTTGGTAGTGTGTGTAGTGGCTTGTATCCCAGATTACAGCGGGCGTTCTAATTAAGAGGGTTGAAAGTTCAGCCAGCCTGGACTCATCCGTCTCCCTCGTCCAGGCTGTCGCTAGGAAACATGACGGCTGTCATCCTCACACATACCCAGGTCCACTCTCCTCACCCTCAAAACTGCCGACCAGTTCATTTTGCGCTCGCTTCTCATTGGCTGGTTGTCCCGGTGACGTGACATCACAGATGATGTAAACGTAGTTTGCAGGGAACGGTCTCAACATCTGCTGTTTCAGACGGATCTT
>NW_027120411.1:187091-206334 GCF_038355195.1 Osmerus mordax | reverse complement strand
GGAGTACGCCGGCGAGATCGTCCGTGCAAGGCTGTCTGCACACTGAGCGACCAACAAAATAAATAAAAACACTTCTAAATTGTTCAAAGTTCATCGGGCCTATTTCATATGATTTATTGTTACATGTATTTTTTGAGGTGAGGGCCTGGGGGGAGGATAAGAAATTGAAATGCTAACTTTTCCACTGATTAGACATTGTTTCCGGTTCTCGTGTTTGATGATAACTGCATGCTGATCTCCATTCAGATGTTGTTGTGGAGACTGTTTATGGTAGCTGACTGAGGGACTGTTCCTCCAGTATCAGACAGATACCTGAGGACTGTTCCTCCAGTATCAGACAGATACCTGAGGACTGTTCCTCCAGTATCAGACAGGGACCTGAGGACTGTTCCTCCAGTATCAGACAGATACCTGAGGACTGTTCCTCCAGTATCAGACAGGGACCTGAGGACTGTTCTTCTGGCCACATGAGGCTTTTCAGCTGAACGAGAGCCGTGTTTGAACGCTAGCATGAACACACAGCGTCACCACCGCCTCACACACTCCACACATGTGGGCGTGCATGTGTTCATCTGAGTGTGTGTGTTCATCTGAGTGTGTTTGAGTGTGTGTGTGTTCATCAGAGTGTATGTGTTTATCTGCTGTGTGTGTGTATGACATTTCTGCTGAGTGCTGGTCACCCATGGCGGTTAGTAGTAACACAGGTGACAGGAATGCTGACCCAGGTGTGACCACAACGCTGACTCCTTTGTTTGGAGTGTGTGTGTGTGTGTGTGTGTGTGTGTGTGTGTGTGTGTGCGTGCGTGTGTGTGTTTGTTCACAACCTGTATTAGATCAACAATCTTGGCATGTCTCCGTGACATTTTTCATGTTCTTATCTTTGTGGTTTGTGGGTCAGTAGACACACACACACACACACTCACACACACACTCTCACACATACCTACATATACAGTACACACTCACACGCATATACACACAAATAGACACGCACGTACATATATACACACACTATATACACACACTTCACCAATCAACAATGTTTACAGCTACCTGCCTAGTGATGTCATCTCTGGTCTCCCTGCCAAAGTAATAACTGAGAGAGAGAGACATAAACACAGACAGAGAGAGACATAGAGAGAGAGAGAGAACATGTATGTTTGCGTGTATGTGTGTTCATAGACGTGTGTGGATGTCTTACAGTAGCTGAGTGTGTGTGTGGATGTCTTACAGTAGCTGAGTGTGTGTGTGGATGTCTTACACTAGCTGAGTGTGTGTGTGGATGTCTTACACTAGCTGAGTGGAGAGATATCATCTCTTTATTGTACATTCAGGCAGAGACATTGAAATCGGTCCAATCAGCTAAATGTGGAAAATGATTCGGATTTCATGCGACCCAGTCAGAGAAAACAAGCTCCAAACAAGGAGAAGTCACGCATCCTGTCATCTGCTCTCACCCTGTCATCTGCTCTCACCCTGTCATCTGCTCTCATCCTGTCATCTGCTCTCACCCTGTCATCTGCTCTCATCCTGTCATCTGCTCTCACCCTGTCATCTGCTCTCACCTTGTCAACTGCTCTCATCCTGTCATCTGCTCTCACCCTGTCATTTGCTCTCATCCTGTCATCTGCTCTCATCCTGTCATCTGCTCTCATCCTGTCATCTGCTCTCACCCTGTCATCTGCTCTGATCCTGTCATCTGCTCTCATCCTGTCATCTGCTCTCATCTTTTCATCTGCTCTCATCCTGTCATCTGCTCTCATCTTGTCATCTGCTCTCATCCTGTCATCTGCAAGATGGTGAAGAGGAGGAGAGGAGAGGGAGAGGAGTTAGAGAGATGAGATGGTGAAGAGGAGGAGAGGAGAGAGGAGAGGGAGAGGAGTTAGAGAGAAGAGGAGTAGGAGATGAGATGGTGAAGAGGAGGAGAGAGAGGAGAGGGAGAGGAGTTAGAGAGGAGAGGAGTAGGAGATGAGATGGTGAAGAGGAGGAGAGGGAGAGGAGTTAGAGAGAAGAGGAGTAGGAGAGGAGATGGTGAAGAGGAGGAGGAGGAGAGGAGAGGGAGAGGAGTTAGAGAGGAGAGGGAGAGGAGTTAGAGAGGAGTAGGAGATGAGATGGTGAAGAGGAGGAGGAGGAGAGGAGAGGGAGAGGAGTTAGAGAGGAGTAGGAGATGAGATGGTGAAGAGGAGGAGGAGGAGGAGAGGAGAGGGAGAGGAGATGGTGAAGAGGAGGAGAGCATGGTTGGTGTTTGGCTCGTCCATCCTGATGACAGCAGAATTGAGACAAGAACAGACCAGGTGTTTTCTCTGAGGATGACTGCATTGTATCCAGGTGAGGCGGCTGTCAATCACCCGTGTGGCCCCGCCTCCTCCCATGAGCTCAGGCTGAACAAAAACAACTTTATCGATTTCACATGTCGACGAGTGTAAACAAAGAGAAAGACGACATGATGCACGTATTTCCCTCTTAGGAAGGGGCAGGAGGAGAGATGGAGTCATACTCACACCAAATGAAATGATGGGTTATTCTTGGACGGCGTTACGGGGCTTCACGGGTGAGTGCCTCCGCCCTGGACAGCCTGTTCCAGGAGCTGCTATTTACTGGTGGGAAAAACAATCTAAGTGCGCAGAGAACTGAGAGGGATCATTGATTCTGGCATGTGAGATTGCTGCATCACTGACAGCTAGCCTGGCAACACCTAGCATCGCAGCTTGTTAGCAGTGAAGCTAACACCGCCGCTGTAAATAGTAGATATGGAGGGTTTTTTCTCTTTTTGTCCTGTGTTTAAAGAACACTGGGTGCATGTCTTTCCTCTCAGAGTTCAGGGTTCTCCTGTGGGACCAAGAAGCAAAAGAACTCCAAAGCCAGGCGGGGGAGAATGGAAACTCCTGTTCTCCTTCTTGTTCTTCACATTTTCTTTGCGAATGGACCTCTCAGCTCTTCTCTCTCTCTGTGTCTCCCCTCTTCTGTGCTGGGCATGTCTGGTTCCTGGGAGTGTAGAGGTGCAGGTGGTAGAGGACGTCTGGTTCCTGGGAGTGTAGAGGTGCAGGTGGTAGAGGACGTCTGGTTCTCTGGTAGAGGAGGTCTGCTGTATGTTATCCCAGCGTCCTGTGTCATAGTTTAACCTGTTCGCATGTGCGTTCATTAGCCTCACCCCTGTGGTCCTCCCATCTCTCTGCATTAGTCCTGACAGTAATGACCAGCCAGGCTGTGGGGAGGCTGGGGGCTGTGGGGGGGCTGGGGGCTGGGGAGGCAGGCTATAAATGGGGGGAGGCTGGGGGGGATGGGGGCCTGGGGGCACCTCACAGGCTGCTGTACTAAATGGAAACATGCTCTAATGTTGTTTCAACTCCTTCTCTCTTTCCTTCCCTCTCTAATGTTCTACCCCCCTTACTCACCCCCCGACTACCCCCAAACCCCCCTTCCTTCCATTACTTATGCTCTCTACCCCCTCTCCCTCTCTCTCTCTCTACCTCCCTCTCCCTCTCTCTCTCTCTACCCCCCTCTCCCTCTACCTCCCTCTCCCCTCTGTCTCTCTCTACCTCCCTCTCCCTCTCTCTTCCTCTCTCTCTCTCTCTACCCCCCTCTCCCTCTCTCTTCCTTTCTCTCTCTATACCCCCCTCTCCCTCTCTCTTCCTCTCTCTCTCTCTACCCCCCTCTCCCTTTCTCTTCCTCTCCCCGTCTCCCTTCTCTCCTTCTATCTCTCTCTAGCCCCCTCTCCCTCTCTCTTCCTCTCCCCCTCTCCCTTCTCTTCCTCTATCTCTCTCTACCCCCCTCTCCTCTCTCTTCCTCTATCTCTCTCTACCCCCCTCTCCCTCTCTCCTCCTCTCTCTCTCTACGCACCTCTCCCTCCCTCTCCCCCCCCCCCTCTTGCCTGTTTAAGTAAGGTTAGGTTTCCAGCAGGTTTCCAGAGTGTTTGTAGATGTAATTTTCTCGCTATGTGTTAAGGAGTTGAGGAAAAATACAAATTCTCTCCCCTTCTGCTATCAGCAAGCGCGGGGAGGAGGGGAGGTCGGGTCGTGGGGAAAGGGACGGGGAGGGGTGTCATGAACACTGGCCATCATGTGACCCCCCCCCCCCCAAAACGCAGGTCTCTGTTTGTGTTTCTGCTGATATCAGAACTATTCTGCAGATTCAAGTTATTCATGAAGGATTGAGCTCCAGGGGTTCCTGGAGGGGGAGGGGGGGGATACATGGGTTCTGCTGTGTGATTCCTGACTGGCCTGCGGAGATAAGAACCCAAAATAAATCTCCTCCCTCCAAATGGGTTCCAGTGACACGGTGAGTAGAGAGGTTCTGGTTGGCTGGCTGGATGACGGCCGCATCACCACTCTTTCCACATCACTGACCAGCAGATAACGTCTGGATTAGAGACATACTGTTTGACACACACACACAGATGTACACACACAGACACACACACACACACGGATGTACACACACAGACATACACTTACAGGTGTGTATACACACATATACACACTGCTAAGCCCAAAGCATCCACTCTCATCATCTCTTAATACACTCCTTTTTTACATCTTTTTAAAATCTTTCAGATATCATTATTCTAGCTAAAACCCCTCCAGTTCCTAAAAGGTTTCAGGGAAGGACAAAACAAGGAAGACAGAGAGAGAAAGAGTGAGATCGAGAGCGAGAGGGAAGAGAGAGAGAGTACATTTCAAAACCTCCCTCATACATGGCCATGGGTGATCAGGAATGTCTCTATTCTCAGTTGACATCGCTAACTCCCTCCGTCCGTACAGATTCAAACTAAAGTAACAAGCTTGGCTTGAGTAAGGAGTAGAAAGTACAAATATTTGTGTAAAAAGAGCAAAAGTAAAAGGTTGTCAGGAAAATAGTGTAAAGTACTGATACCAGAAATATCTACTTAACAAGTAACAAAGTACAGTAACAAGATCTTTTCCTTTGTTACTTCCCATCTCTGGATTTGGCAAACAGGAATTCTCACCATTTGTCGACATTAAACAGCTTACTGAACACCCTCCCCCGTCATCTAAATGATGGAGTGATTAAACGCCTGTCGTGACATGCTGTCTGCTTGCACAGAGCACAGGGGATGTTATCGCTATGCCAACCAACTGGTCATCCAGTCACGCCACCTCACTCTCTGCTTCAATCTGGGAAGCATATGGCATCATATGGTGTCTTTATTATGACCCGACAACTCCGGTTCACTGTCCAATAACGCTCTCTCTCAGATCGGAGGAGATGCCATCTGTTTAGCCATGGATCAGGACAGAGAGACAGTCAGCCTTCAACAGCACGGCCTGCCAGGATTTATATATGGAGACCATGTGTACCAGAGAGAGGAGAGAGAAGGAGAGAGAGAGAGGAGGGAGAGGAGGAGAGAAGAGAGGGGGAGGAGAGAGGGGAGAAGAGATAAAGGGGAGAGAGAAGAGAGGGGAGAGAGGATATCTCCATCTGGTTTAGAAAGAGATAACCGTCATTAGGTTGTTGAGTCAGTGTTTGGCTCTTAGTGATCTTCACTAACAAGAGAGAAGCTCTTTGTGTTTGTTGGTTTTAATATGGTCTAATATGGTGTCGTTAATCAGCTGGCGTGATAGTGAGAGAGACAGGAAATTAGATGTGAGCGAAGCACACACATCTACACACCCTCTCTACTCTCTCCTGTGTGTGTGTGTGTGTATATTTATATGTATATTTTTTACAGTATACGTGAGTGTGTGTGTGTTTGTGCATGTGTATAGAACACATGGTGAGAGTGGATCTTTTAATCCACTCATATCGTTAAGTAGAACACACCCATTTTAACTACTTTAATTCATCAACAGCAATCTTTCTATCCCTCCATCCTCCCTCCATCTCTCCCTCCATTTCTCCATCCATCTCTTCCTCCCCCCTCCATCCCTCACTATATATCTCCCTCCTCCATCCATCCCTCCCTCCATCCATCCCTCCTTCCTCCTCTCTGGTGTTGAATGAAGATACAGGTGTGTTGTGTTTGATTGTTTTGTTTCTAGCGCTGGTGACAAACCGTGCTCTCATCAGAGTCTGCTTCATCCTTCGTGGCATGCAGCTGGAGAATTGCAGCAATACGTTTCCAAACCTGACCTCCCAAACGAACCTGACCTCCCAAACGAACCTGACCTACATTTAGTCATTTAGCAGACGCTCTTATCCAGAGCGACTTACAGTAATTACAGGGACATTCCCCAGAGGCAAGTAGGGTGAAGTGCCTTGCCCAAGGACACAACGTCATTTGGCACGGCCGGGAATCGAACCAGCGACCTTCTGATTACTAGCCCGATTCTTTAACCGCTCAGCCACCTGACTCCCTACCACCTGACCCTGACCTCCCAAACGAACCTGACCTCCCAAACGAGCCTGACCTCCCAAACGAACCTGACCTCCCAAATGAACCTGACCTCCCAAACGAACCTAAACCTTTACATTTACATTTAGTCATTTAGCAGACGCTCTTATCCAGAGCGACTTACAGTAAGTACAAACCTGACCTAACTAAACCTGACCTCCCAAACGAACCTGACCTCCCAAACGAACCTAAACCTGACCTCCCAAACAAACCTGACCTCCCAACGAACCTGACCTCCCAAACGAACCTGACCTCCCAAACGAACCTGACCTCCCAAACGAACCTAAACCTGACCTCCCAAACAAACCTGACCTCCCAAACGAACCTGACCTCCCAAACGAACCTAAACCTGACCTCCCAAACAAACCTGACCTCCCAAACGAACCTGACCTCCCAAACGAGACGTGGAAGGATTGTCACTGTCTACCTCTGCTTGCTGTTCTAATATATCGACGTCACAGACATGTAGCGAGGCTCTTGTTGTGTGCTTGCATTCAGTAACAGCACAATAATATCAGCCATGTTGGAGTTTAGGTGTTAATGTTGCGTTGGAGTTGAGATATTGTTAATGTGTGTGTGTGTGTGTCACACCACTTCTCATGACAGTTGTTTGTGTCTGTGAGTGAACCAGCGTCCCGTAACAATGGTGACCTCGAGTCTCGTAACTATGGTGACCTCGAGTCTCGTAACTATGGCCACGAGGGGGATAATTACTTGCTGTCATGTCTGCTCCCATCCCCTCGACCAATCATCTGTCTGGCTGTCATGTCCGCTCCCATCCCCTCGACCAATCATCTGTCTGGCCTGCTTCTCATGAGGACAAACCCTGACTGTAACTTCTAATATACATCACAACACGCTCACTGTTCCCCAGGTGGTCTCTGTCTACCTCTCTCCTAGCTCTCTCTCTCCTATCTCCTTTCTTGTGTCGTCCTCTCTCTGTCTTTCCCTCTCCTCTCTCTCTCTCAATCTCTCTTCTCTCCCTTCTCTCTCTCTCTCGCTCTCCTCTCCCCCTCTCTCCTCATCTCTTTCCTTTCCTCTCCTCTCTCTCTCTCTCCTAATCTCTTCCTCTCCTCTCTCAATCTCTCTCTCTCTCTCTCTCTCTCTCTCTCCTCTCCCCTCTCTCCTCATCTCTTTCCTCTCTCCTCTCCCCTCTCTCCTCATCTCTGTCCATATCTCTCCTCTCCCCTCTCTCCTCTCTCCTCATCTCTGTCCATATCTCTCCTCTCCCCTCTCTCCTCTCTCCTCATCTCTGTCCATATCTCTCCTCTCCCCTCTCTCCTCTCTCCTCATCTCTGTCCATATCTCTCCTCTCATCTAATTTCCCATTGTGTTCTCTTGTTCGCGCTCCTCCACGCTCGTCAGGGAAACATCCACAATTAACTATTCATTTGTTTTAGTCCTCCTCGCTGCCAACCTCTCTCTGCTGGTGCGTCTGTGTTCTGAGCGTGCGGTTGAACAAGGTTGAGTAGAGCAACGGTTCTGAAGGAGAATAATAATCGCTGCTTCACATCCTCCCAGGCGTGTCTCTCTACTTCTCTCCAGCAGAAAACAGCAATAACACACTGAGCGTACAACAATGCGAATACATTTGACTGCATTTGTTCCTAAATGTCTATTTGATAAACAGACTGTTTAGGCGGTAATTTTGCGTTCCGGCAGGGGAATTATTCGCTGTTGTCAATCACGCTTGACAAGATACGGAAGAGGGTCTGTCAATGTAAATTTCCAAATGCCTGAAATCAGTTTCGATCAGGAATATATTTGTGTTCATTTGTTTGTGGTGGCTGTCAGTTCAGTGCGTCCTGTCACAACAACATGTCATTTGATTATTGAAGCGTAAATACATTTATATGACAATAGATTTTTTTCTGTCTCTCTGCCTTTCTGTCTCTCCCTTTTCTCCTCTCTCTCTCCATCCTCGAGTTAGTGTTGTCATCACCTTGAGGAGGAGTGAACATCACTGACTATAGTATAACCACAGCTTTCTGTTCTCCCTGTCCAATCATCTCCTGTGTTGTTAAACTAGTTACAGCTTGAAAAACACACGCTTTTGGTTTTCTGATGGAAAACAAAACAAATGTTTTAATCCAAACCTGCCTTCTACCTTGGTCCCGCCTCAAATAAAGTCCACTTGTCCTTTTCAGTTCTGTGAACACGGTTTTCTCTTCCTCCAGATTGAACTGGTTCTTTTCTGGTATCAAAGGATAAGATCCGCCGCCTCTCTCTCCCAGGTAAACACCACCTGCTCTGGTCCATGACATCACACCTGCTCTGGTCCATGACATCACACCTGCTCTGGTCCATGACATCACACCTGCTCTGGTGCATGACATCACACCTGATCTGGTGCATGACATCACACCTGCTCTGGTCCATGACATCACACCTGCTCTGGTGCATGACATCACACCTGCTCTGGTGCATGACATCACACCTGCTCTGGTGCATGACATCACACCTGCTCTGGTGCATGACATCACACCTGATCTGGTCCATGACATCACACACCCCTTCCCCAGGGACACCTCGTAACCCTAACCCTCATCCAGCCCCTCTGAGGGGCACAGCCTCCCGGCCTCCTCACTCCCCCCTCCCTGCTGCCCATCCTCAGTCTCTCTGCCTCCCCCCCCTCTCCCTCCTCTCTCCCCCCAAGATGAGTGAGCTCCTGGCAGCGTGAGGTTTGTGACCTCCCCTCCCTGACCCCTCCCTGACCCCTCCCTGACCCCTCCCTGACCCGTCTGGCAGCGACAGCGGGCTTTATATCTGCACCTCTTGCTGTTGTTTTTATTATTACTTAATTTTTTTCGGCATGAAGATGCATTTACAGGTCGCTGTCTGTTATTCTTCCTCTCCTGGGTGAGGCGGGGGGGAGGGGGGGAGGGAGGGAGGGAGGGAGGGAGGGGGGGGAGGGAGGGAGGGAGGGAGGGAGGGGGGGGAGGGAGGGGGGGGAGGGAGGGGGGGAGGGAGGGAGGGAGGGGGGAGGGAGGGAGGGAGGGAGGGGGGGAGGGGGGGAGGGAGGGAGGGAGGGAGGGAGGGGGGAGGGAGGGGGGGAGGGAGGGAGGGGAGGGAGGGAGGGAGGGAGGAGGGAGGGAGGGAGGGAGGAGGGAGGGAGGGAGGGAGGGAGGGAGGGAGGGAGGGAGGGAGGGAGGGAGGGAGGGAGGGAGGGGGGGAGGAAGGGAGGATGAGAACAGAGACTGACCTTGGAGCACAGAGATGCCACCTGAATGCTAATCGTCTGATGTTGTGGTCTGGGGATGAGGTAAACACCAACATCAGTCTTCATGATCTGAGAGAAGCACAACAAACTAACTAACTACAGACACAATCTGAGGTTCCTGAACTTTCTGTTTTACTTTAAATTGCCTTTTTCAGATCATTGTTTAACCTCAAATAACCAAAATAACAAACACAGAAATATTGTGTTCATTTAGCACACACTTCAGTCCAAAACTATGGAAAGTGTAGTGAGTGATTTGGACGTTTTGATCTGCGTTTAAATGTTCTAACCACTAAGCTATACTCTCCCCCTACATATCATGGAGAAGCTAATGTACAGCATGTTTCAGTCATCTGGCGTCTAAGTGCTTGTTAGGGTAGTTGGGTGGCCTGACTGGCTCGCTTGGAGAGAGAGACAGAGAGAGAGACATAGAGAGAGAGAGAGAGAGAGAGATCTGGTAACATTAATAGTATACTGACATCCATAGTAATGGTATGAATACTGTTTCTGTGTTCTGTGGTTCCACCGTTGCTTTGGCAATATGAACATTTGTTTCTTAATGCCAATAAAGCCAATTGAATTGAGAGAGAGAGAGAGAGAGAGAGAGAGAGAGAGAGAGAAAGAGAGAGAGAGAGTGAGAAAGAGAGAGAGAGAGTGAGAAAGAGAGAGAGACAGGTGTATTGTGAATCATCTCTCTCAGCGCTATTATTTCTGTCACTCCTCGCACGCCAGCGGATAATCTCGCAAAAACGCGCTAACCTTTCGTCGCGCCAGGCACTAATGAGGGGTTTAATGTCACGTTATTGCTCGGGGAAGGGAGGAGGAGAGAGGCCTCAACAAAAGGGCTGAAGTGGAATAATTACAACAGGTGCAATTATGAGTGACACCAGGCCGATTAAAACGGTGGCTGAACATCTCAGCCGAGACTGTGTACACATCATTACAAGATGTTGGGGTTGTTCTCTGATTAGCTTCATGGATCTAAGGGATATAGGATCAGTGATCACCTGTGGTCTCCTATTCCCAGCTATCTGTGGGAACAAATTGTCAGTTGCTTTCAACCTGTCCTCTTACAGGGTTCAGAGGTCGTCAGCTTGTCATGGCTTCAGCGAAACCAAGCCCGTTCTTTTCATTTCAAAAGATTCTGCACCATAATTTTTTCAATGATGGTGCTAAACGACAGTTTTAAACCCTAATCCTACGCTTCTTACGCAGCTTGGTCTTTGCGCGTGGCGAAGCGTGATCTCACGACCAGGCCTGAAGCTTTCCTTCCACAGACCGTTTAAGCACCGCGAACAAACTGCAGTCCTGCATCAACACGAAGAGGGGTTGAATTATCGATTATAACGGCCCAGCCCTGGAATTACAGTCCCCTCTCCTCCTCTTCCTCCTCCTCCTCCTCCAGGCTCCAGCCAGCAATGACTCTTCTGATGGGCACAGGGAGCACACCTCACAGGAGGCAGATTAAGTCCCAGAGCCGAGTGCTTAAGTGGGGGCCAGGGACAGAAAGCAGAGCGTTTAGACGGAGCTTGTTAAGTATAAAGGTGAGGAGCTTCTCCTGTCTGTGTGAGAGAGAGGAGAGAGGGGAGAGGGGATGAGAGAGGAGAGAGGGGATGAGAGAGGAGAGAGGGGGAGAGGGGGGAGAGAGGGGATGAGAGAGGAGAGAGGGGGAGAGGGGATGAGAGAGGAGAGAGGGGATGAGAGGGGGAGAGGGGGAGAGAGGGGATGAGAGAGGAGAGAGGGGAGAGGGGATGAGAGAGGAGAGAGGGGATGAGAGGGGGAGAGAGGGGATGAGAGAGGAGAGAGGGGGAGAGGGGATGAGAGAGGAGAGAGGGGATGAGAGAGGAGAGAGGGGGATGAGAGAGGAGAGAGGGGGATGAGCATGCCATGGAGAGAAAGAAAGAGCCTGGTGGAGAGGGAATGAAGAGGAGTGGAAAATGTGTTTGGTGGAGCGTAAAATTAGCAATTACATTGGGTGTCATCAGTAATAACTATTTCAAGCTGGATCTGAGGGTTAATGTTGAACACTGGGACTGTAAATCACACGTTACACCTGTGCTCGGTCGAGAGCGAGCGAGGTAAGGCTGCGATATGGAGAGCGCGGCGATAAGCCAAGATGGCCGCCATCTGCTGGAAAAGCTTTCAGAGGCAATTTATTTTTTAAGACCCATATGTTGACCCTGGTCGAGAGAGAACACATTTGTATGAAATCGCTCCCTGGGTTTATCTGAGTGTGTGTGTCTGTGTGTGTGTCTGTGTGTGTGTCTGTGTGTGTGTTTTTGAGTGTGCGTGTTTCTGTCTGTGTGTGTGTGTGTGTGTGTGTGTGTGTGCCTTTCAGTGATCGAGGGAAACGGGTGGGGGGAGTGGGGTCTCTGGGACATGGGGGTTAAGGTAATAGTTGGGGTAACATGGGGGTTGGGGTAATAGTGGGGTAACATGGAGGTTGGGGTAATAGTGGGGTAACATGTTCCATAGTTCCATTTGTGTAGCGGGGCATCCTACTGTGGCTGAAGAGCTGTACAGTACAGACACCTGTCAGCTCAGAGTCTCTGTGTCGATCACAGCTCAGAGTCTCCCTGTGTCGATCACAGCTCAGAGTCTCTGTGTTGATCACAGCTCAGAGTCTCTGTGTCGATCACAGCTCAGAGTCTCTGTGTCGATCACAGCTCAGAGTCTCTCTGTGTCGATCACAGCTCAGAGTCTCTGTGTCGATCACAGCTCAGAGTCTCTGTGTCGATCACAGCTCAGAGTCTCTGTGTCGATCACAGCTCAGAGTCTCTGTGTCGATCACAGCTCAGAGTCTCTGTGTCGATCACAGCTCAGAGTCTCCCTGTGTCGATCACAGCTCAGAGTCTCTGTGTTGATCACAGCTCAGAGTCTCTGTGTCGATCACAGCTCAGAGTCTCTGTGTCCATCACAGCTCAGAGTCTCTCTGTGTCGATCACAGCTCAGAGTCTCTGTGTCGATCACAGCTCAGAGTCTCTGTGTCGATCACAGCTCAGAGTCTCTGTGTCGATCACAGCTCAGAGTCTCTGTGTCGATCACAGCTCAGAGTCTCTCCGTGTCGATCACAGCTCAGAGTCTCTGTGTCGATCACAGCTCAGAGTCTCTGTGTCCATCACAGCTCAGAGTCTCTGTGTCGATCACAGCTCAGAGTCTCTGTGTCGATCACAGCTCAGAGTCTCTGTGTCGATCACAGCTCAGAGTCTCTCTGTGTCGATCACAGCTCAGAGTCTCTGTGTCGATCACAGCTCAGAGTCTCTGTGTCGATCACAGCTCAGAGTCTCTGTGTCGATCACAGCTCAGAGTCTCTGTGTCGATCACAGCTCAGAGTCTCTGTGTCGATCACAGCTCAGAGTCTCTCTGTGTCGATCACAGCTCAGAGTCTCTGTGTCGATCACAGCTCAGAGTCTCTGTGTCGATCACAGCTCAGAGTCTCTGTGTCCATCACAGCTCAGAGTCTCTGTGTCGATCACAGCTCAGAGTCTCTGTGTCGATCACAGCTCAGAGTCTCTCTGTGTCGATCACAGCTCAGAGTCTCTGTGTCGATCACAGCTCAGAGTCTCTCTGTGTCGATCACAGCTCAGAGTCTCTGTGTCGATCACAGCTCAGAGTCACTGTGTCGATCACAGCTCAGAGTCTCTGTGTCGATCACAGCTCAGAGTCTCTGTGTCGATCACAGCTCAGAGTCTCTGTGTCGATCACAGCTCAGAGTCTCTGTGTCGATCACAGCTCAGAGTCTCTGTGTCGATCACAGCTCAGAGTCTCTGTGTCGATCACAGCTCAGAGTCTCTCTGTGTCGATCACAGCTCAGAGTCTCTCTGTGTCGATCACAGCTCAGAGTCTCTGTGTCGATCACAGCTCAGAGTCTCTGTGTCGATCACAGCTCAGAGTCTCTGTGTCGATCACAGCTCAGAGTCTCTCTGTGTCGATCACAGCTCAGAGTCTCTGTGTCGATCACAGCTCAGAGTCTCCCTGTGTCGATCACAGCTCAGAGTCTCTGTGTTGATCACAGCTCAGAGTCTCTCTGTGTCGATCACAGCTCAGAGTTCTCCCTGAGAGGGAGAGAGTGAGAGAGAGAGAGAGAGAGAGAGAGAGAGAGAGAGAGAGAGAGAGAGAGGTTAATGTGATTGTGTTGTTGTGTGATTATGAGCTACGATGTGTCATAGGTTTCATACAGTATAGTCATAAATGCTTCATGAAGATTTATGAGGTCATCATTCAGACATAAACAGCTTCCCAGGGTAATTAGGAACATAGTTGCACTGTGCCGTTCAAGAACGGTGCACACACACACACATGAGAAAGGCATCCACGCACACACAAACAACACACACACAAACACAATTACACACTCAGAGAGACACACACAGTAACAAACGACCTCACAACCTCTCGTACTCCTCGCCCTGTCCCCTGTAAGTAATTCCTGGCTGCTTTTGTATTCAACGGCCATTTAAAAAAACATTCCTTGGCAGAGCTGGCGTCGGGCGATTTAAAGGTGCGACTCTCCCTGTTAATCCTACGGAGAAAACTGCCTGCTGGCTGAAAGTGCTGATTATAAAAGCTTTAATATGGTCAGGCCTTGCGACGGGGCTTGGTGACGGGGTTGACAGTTTTAAAACTCTGGGCTTTCCGCACCTTTAAACCACCCTGTCACACTGTTCGGTGGCTGACATATTGGATTGGGACCCTGTAGTGATGCGTGGCACCTTCACCACATTCCAGGGACCAATCACAGTGGAGGAGGAACAGCCCTCGCGGTCCCTAACCACCCCGGCGGAGGGGAGCTGATGACAGAGTTAGACTGATTTGATTGACACTCAGTGACGAGGTGACGCATGAGACTGATGAGGTTAACGGCAGCCGGTAGTTAAAAATAGTTGTCTTGAGTGTTCAGATCTCAGTGTTGCTGGATTTAAGGGATTTCAACAAATTCCTGTCTGATTAGTCTCTCTCCTCTGGAGATGACAGACTAGTCCTCTCTCCTCTGGAGATGACAGACTCTCTCCTCTGGAGATGACAGGCTAGTCTCTCTCCTCTGGAGATGACAGGCTAGCTCTCTCCTCTGGAGATGACAGGCTAGTCTCTCTCCTCTGGAGATGACAGACTCTCTCCTTGGAGATGACAGGCTAGTCTCTCTCCTCTGGAGATGACAGACTCTCTCCTCTGGAGATGACAGGCTAGTCTCTCTCCTCTGGAGATGACAGGCTAGACTCTCTCCTCTGGAGATGACAGGCTAGTCTCTCTCCTCTGGAGATGACAGGCTAGTCTCTCTCCTCTGGAGATGACAGACTAGTCTCTCCTGGGTCTTGAGAGAGCCAGAGTTCGCCATACACAATGTGACATTGGGTTTTTGTTAAGTTTAGACATTGTTGAGACATCATAAGCTGTACTGGGAGTGTAACGCACTGACTTAATCTCAGGGTTTATCTGACATCTCACACTGTTAAGGAGATTTCATCTATATTCCTCCCTTCAAATCTCCTCTCCTCCCCCTTGTTCTCCCCCCATCACCTCCCCTACATCTCCTCCTCCCCTCAACCCCCTCCCCTCCTCCCCTCCTCCTCCACCCCCCTCCTCCACCTCCACCTCCTCTGTCTGCCCCCCTCCCTCCTCTCCCTTCCTCTCCCCTCCCCTTCTCCTCCCCTCCTCTCCCACTCTCCTCCCCTCCTCATCGCCTCTCCCTCCTCCTCTCCTCTTCCCCTCCTCCCCCCCCCCCCCTCCCACCAGATGACCTACCTCAGTCATGTGGTGCTGTGTTGCCTTAACGACCACAGAGTGACTTCAGAGCGACCTTCAGCAGGAGTTAGGCAGAGCGATGCTGGAGAGCCGTGATAAGATGGAGATTAACAGATGAGGCTGGAGGAGACTTTACCTTCTCACACCAGGCTGGAGATTAGGGAAGGATACACACACACACACACTTACACACATACAGACACAGACAAACACACACACACTTACACACATGGTCTCGTTGTCAAGATGCTATTCCAGATATGAAGAGTCGTCTCTAACGTCCTGACCTTTGACTCTTGAACTTCCTTGTCCTTCCTCCCCATTCATCCTTGTCCTCCTCTCATCCTTTCATCCTCTCATCCTTTCATCCTCCTCGTCCCTGATGGAAACACACCTACCCCCAGTGTGGCTTCCCTAACCCTGTGACACACACACACACACACACATACACACACACACACACACTCACACACACACACACACTCACACACACACACTCACACACACACACTCACACACACACACACACACACTCACACATACACACACTCTCACACACACACACACTCACACACACACACACTCACACACACACACACACACACTCACACACACACACACACACACACTCACACACACACACACACACACACCCTGGACACTGGCTTGTGTCTCAAGCAGCATTCTGCCATCTCCCCTCAGGACTCCTCGTGGTGGGTGACCTCAGGGAAAGGTCACCCACCTGAAGAAACAAAACCCCCCTAAACTGTTCTCCCGACCGGGGCTGGTCCCAGGGGGATGTGGGGGGAGAGGGGAAGGGGGATGGAGGGAAGGAGGAGACGGGTTGAGAAGTTTTCCAGTTAGTTAGTTCCAGTCAGAAAGACAAGAGAAACAGAGAGAAAGAGACATTAAGATACAGAGTTATCTATCCATCCATCCATCTCTCCTCCTCTTCCCCCCCCTCCCCCCCTTCCTCCCTCCCTCCTCCCCCCCCTCCTCCTCCCCCTCCTCCCTCCCTACTCCTCTCCTCCCATCTCTCGTTTCATTCCTGCAGGATCGGGGCTAATTGAGGCTTTCAGCCAGAGTCTCTCCCTGTCAGACCTACCTGAGGCAGGCAGGAGCAACAGAGTAGAGAGCAGCTGTAATTTTCCATCTGTGGTTCCAACGGAACAACCCTCTGTTGTGATTAAAGTAACAAGATGTTTCATTGACCTGTCTGCTTCGCTCCAGGGTCTGTCGACGAGAAATATGTCAACTCGCTCCCTTCCAAATTGGTTTTGTTTTGATTCTCTTGTTGACAAGAAGACCAATAAGACGATTATTGTTATTATTGTTGTATGAATATTATATATGATTGCTAGTGTGGTCTCCAGGCCTGTTTTGTGTGGCAGACCTGAACTGACATACAGATTAACTTATCTGGGATCGATTGATCTTGTCTGTCCCATACAAACCAATGGGCTTGTTTAAAAAAAAAAAAAGAACCTTGTATGCAGGTGTGTGTTTGTGTGTGTCCGTGTGTGTGAGTTTGTGTGTGAGTGTGCGTGTTTTAGATCGAGTGTGAGAGTGGGTGTGTCTGTGATCTCTTTCAAAGGGCGATTAGCATATCTGCCATATTAGCAAAAGCTACTTAAATAGCTCTCTTCTCTGTGACTCCCCTTCATAACTCCCAGCTTACATGCAGCTTACTGGGAGGCTGGGAGGGAGAGATGGAGTCAATGTGCTCTCACTCAAGATTACGGGATTTCATAGTGAACGTGACCCTCCCTGGTGTTCAGAGAAATGCGCAGACGATGCCTTGAGCGTGTGTGTGTGTGTGTTCGTGCTTGTACGAGTGTTTCAGTTAGGGCTGTTCTGTGAGTATCGCTGTGGTGTTGTAAATAAAGAAGTATCCAGTCACAGAGATAGAGAAGTCCAGGACTCCCATCTTCAGAGACCTACTGTACCCCAGACATGAGCTCTCTCTATGAAGATAAATGGATTCACACTAACACTAACTTATTGTCCTGCATATTCAATTCCATTTGAATTATTTACCAGATGGCTCATTATAGCAACGGTACAGTTTATAGTAATATATGTAATAAATACAAATCCTGTCTGACACACACGAACACACGAACGCACAGACTCTCACATACACACGCACGCTTAAACACACAAACTATAAATGCAAGCATGCTTACACACACACATAAACACAGAACGGTGGCATTAGCAATGATCCTATTTCCCCAGCCGTGGGTAGCCACACACAAAGGCATTCATGTTCATCTCTCTGTGTGTCAGACATCTCTGATCTTGACCGATCTTGATTCCAGACCCTTGATTCCAGACCCTTGATTCCAGACTCTACCTACTTGGTCTGGAATCGCCCCGAGTGTTTCAAACCGTAAACAAATCAGAAAACCAGATAATACCTTACTGGACTACTGAACACTATCGATCTCTTACCCGTCCGAAATCTGAAAGGTGTGTGGGGGGGGGGGGGGGGGTGAGGAGGATGTGTGTGTGTGAAGGGTGCGTGTGTGTGTGAGAAGAGGTGTGTGTGTGGGGGGGTGTTCAGCATGTGGAGAAAGCCTGCTGGATTTGAAGACTCAGCCTCGCAGCGCGAGCATCATTTTCTTTTCATTTGATGAAGTGTTTCATGGGCGAGTGCCTGGACTGAGAAAAGGACAGGTTTGACCCAGCGGGTATCAAAACACGACGCAGGCGATAACAGATGGAGGTTAGGGAAGATCAGGAGAGCATCCTGATTGGTCTGCTCGTTCACAGAAGCTAGAGTATGGAGGATCCTGATTGGTCTGCTTGTTCAAACACAGTAGCTAGAGTATGGAGGATCCTGATTGGTCTGCTTGTTCACAGAAGCTACAGTATGGAGGATCCTGGTTGGTCAGAATGGAATATTGTGGAGAAGATGGAGATGGATCTGTGATGATGAGGAGTGTTTAAACGGTCCCCCTAAAGATGGCGGAGGACGGTGTCTGGACAGGAACAGACCTGTCTCTGAGTCTGTCCTTGAACACTGTTCAAGAGCAGAGAGCCGTCAGAAATAATAATGATTTACCCTCCTCTTTAAATCATGACATCGGCCGGTGGGGCTTGAGGCACAGACAAATATTCACCAGAGTATGTTTAGCTGTTAGACATTGGTGTGAGAGCTCAAGTAAGAATCATTAATAAATCCACTGCTGCACACTCTCTCACACATACATACACACACATACACACATACATACACACACACACATACACACACACATACACACACAGACCCATGCACATACACAGATATGTAAAAAGATGCTTGAGGCAGTGAGGTATGGAATGAGCTGAGTGTGTGTGTGTGTGTGTGTGTGTGTGTGACAGGAGAGGATGTTAACAGCATCATCTGAAACAGTGAAAGTCACCAGAATGAAGATGTCGGGAACACCTGCAACACTGTACTGAGCTCTGCACCAAGATGGCGGCTGTGTTCTGACACTGTACTGAGCTCTGCACCAAGATGGCGGCTGTGTTCTGACACTGTACTGAGCTCTGCACCAAGATGGCGGCTGTGTTCTGACACTGTACTGAGCTCTGCCCCAAGATGGCGGCTGTGTTCTGACACTGTACTGAGCTCTGCACCAAGATGGCGGCTGTGTTCTGACACTGTACTGAGCTCTGCCCCAAGATGGCTGCTGTGTTCTGACACTGTACTGAGCTCTGCACCAAGATGGCGGCTGTGTTCTGACACTGTACTGAGCTCTGCCCCAAGATGGCGGCTGTGTTCTGACACTGTACTGAGCTCTGCACCAAGATGGCAGCTGTGTTCTGACACTGTACTGAGCTCTGCACCAAGATGGCGGCTGTGTTCTGACACTGTACTGAGCTCTGCCCCAAGATGGCGGCTGTGTTCTGACACTGTACTGAGCTCTGCACCAAGATGG
>NW_027120411.1:167091-179591 GCF_038355195.1 Osmerus mordax | reverse complement strand
CCTTCTCCCTGATCTATACCCTTCTCCCTGAACTATACCCTTCTCCCTGAACTATACCCTTCTCCCTGAACTATACCCTTCTCCCTGATCTATACCCTTCTCCCTGAACTATACCCTTCTCTCCCTGAGGTACACACTTTTCCCCTGAGCTGCAAGAGAGAGAGAGCAGCTCTGATAAGCCCTCTCCTTCCTGATAAACTCTCTCCTTCCTGATAAACCCTCTCCTTCCTGATAAACCCTCTCCTTCCTGATAAACCCTCTCCTTCCTGACAATTGTTCCGCTTCAAGCACTGCTACCAGGAAAGAGAACGAGGAGAGGAAGGGGAGGAAATGAGAGGAAGCGAGAGAAGAATAGGAGGGAGGGGGGGAGGGAGGCAGAGGAAGTGGGGGATAAAGGGGGGAAACAGAGAGAAGATGCATAGGGAGGGAGAGGATGCAGCAAAACATCAGGTGATGGGGAGGGAAATGCTTGGTTGCTAGGTCACGCGTTGCTGGGAAACAGGATGATTACCGTAACAACCCCTCCCTTCCCTTCTCTGCCACAAGGGCTTCTGAGAAGTGTTCTGAGCTCACTATACTGATTCAGAGGGGGAGCTCCCTCGTGACAGCCAGGTCGGGAGGATGGAGAAATGGAGGAGAGATGGAGGGATGACAGCAGAGAGATGGAGTGATGGAGGAGAGATGGAGGGATGACGGCAGAAAGATGGAGGGAGGATGGAGGAGAAGAGATGATGGATGAGATATTTGCCTGAGTGTTTTTACAGCTGCAGGCTGAATTTGCAGAGTCATGCCTTCGGAGGGGGGGGGGGGGGGGGGGGGGGGGTTCATGTCATCAGCATGCGGACTGGGGGGGGGGCAGGGGTATCTGTTCTGCAGTCACCATCCTTCCTCCCCAGAAATCTTCCTCCCATCAACGCTTCACAGTTGGCAGAGGCTTCCAGCCGCAGCGCTGGGCAGAATCAGATCGACTGTGACAAGATTTAAAACCTGCTTCCCCCTAGGAGGAAGATTCCTGGGGGGAAGGATGCAGACTGCTGAACAGATGCCACGGCTCTGCACTCTCTGTTTCCTGAATAAGGCTGCGGTGCGTGTGTGTGTTCAAGCATGCTTGAAAAATATATAACTAGACTCTCCAACTACAGATAGTGTTACTGTTTACTTGAATTTGAAAGTGACCTTCCCCTCTGTGACCAGCAGAGGGCAGTAGAAACCAGGAAATGCCTCATGCTCTTGCTCTCTGCGCGGGTGTTACAACAGCTCATGTGATTCCTTACTGGCAATGACTCACTCACTCCTGCTTACTCATAACCCAGTCCACATGCCACATCGTGTCTCCCTCCCTCCCTCTCTCTCTCTCTCTCTCTCTCTCTCTCTCTCTCTCTCTCTCTCTCTCTCACTCTCTCTCTCTCCCTCTCTGTCTCTCTGTCTCTCTCTCTCTCCCATCCTTTCTTCATAAAATATCACTTGTCTGCTGGTGTGTGGGTGATAAGATCAAGTTGAAGGACAAAACACTAAGCTAGCCAGCTAGCACCTGCATGGAGAACTGATCCGTGACTGTCTCCATCCTTCATCCATATTCTACATTTTATTCATTTGGCCGACGCCTGCAGCAGGAGATGCAGAACGCAGCCTGCAGCAGCAGATTCAGAACGCAGCCTGCAGCCTGCAGCAGGAGATGCAGGAACAGGCGTTATAACAGTGTCTGTGGTCCGAGTCCAGGAAAACTTTGTGTTTACTAGCCACATGGTGAAGCAGAGAAGATGCTGGTAAATCCCTCCAGACCTGCAGGGTCTTTCAGGAACAGAGGCTGACCTCAGTCCAGACTGCCCCTCCACACCTGCAGTAGACCCCAGACTCACTGCTGCTGCTCCCCGGCCAGGAAACAGGGTTCACGAGTCCTCACCATCACATGATGTCACCTGATGCCAAAGGACACAGTGCTACTCTGGGTGCTTTTTTAGATTGTGTGTTTGTAGGGAGAGAGAGGGAGAGAACAGACCGAGCACAAGTGACTGCCTGTGTGTGTGTGTTTGTCTGTGTCGATGTGTGTGTGTGTGTGTTTCTCTGCCTTGCGGGGATCGCTCCGTGCTGGAATGCCCAACGAGGAACACTGCCTTCCTAAACTCCCTTTCTCTGTGACAGCACACCCTTGTTGACACTCGCCTCCATATCCTAGCAACCATCACTAGGCTGCCCTGCCTGCCTGCCTGGCTCCTGCTGCCCTGCCTGCCTGCCTGGCTCCTGCTGCCCTGCCTGCCTGGCTCCTGCTGCCCTGCCTGCCTGGCTCCTGCTGCCCTGCCTGCCTGCCTGCCTGCCTGGCTCCTGCTGCCCTGCCTGCCTGCCTGCCTGCCTGGCTCCTGCTGCCCTGCCTGCCTGGCTCCTGCTGCCCTGCCTGCCTGGCTCCTGCTGCCCTGCCTGCCTGCCTGGCTCCTGCTGCCCTGCCTGCCTGGCTCCTGCTGCCCTGCCTGCCTGGCTCCTGCTGCCCTGCCCTGCCTGCCTGCCTGCCTGCCTGGCTCCTGCTGCCCTGCCTGCCTGCCTGCCTGCCTGCCTGGCTCCTGCTGCCCTGCCTGCCTGCCTGCCTGCCTGCCTGGCTCCTGCTGCCCTGCCTGCCTGCCTGCCTGGCTCCTGCTGCCCTGCCTGCCTGCCTGCCTGGCTCCTGCTGCCCTGCCTGCCTGCCTGCCTGCCTGCCTGGCTCCTGCTGCCCTGCCTGCCTGGCTCCTGCTGCCCTGCCTGCCTGGCTCCTGCTGCCCTGCCTGCCTGGTTGCAGCATGTGCTGCTTCGGATGAAAGCGTCAGCTAGATGAATGAAAGTCTCAAGGTGACCTAGTTATTCTGTTCTACTGTGTAACACACACACGCAGTCACACAGGTGCACACACACACCCACAGGAGGCCAGGAGAGTCTTATATAAGGTGTTTACAGTGCAGGAGGACACTTTTGTGTGTGTGTGCTGTACAAGAGTCCTTTATTATTGGGTGTGAAAGGCCTTGGATTGTGTTGAACAGTATCTTCACACACAAACATGCACAGTCACACATTATCCTGGGCTTGTACAGCCGCAGGAGAACATTGACACACTGATTTACAATGTTGGGAAATAAAAACAACATGCATCCCAGAAAGGAGAGCGTTGCAAATTTGACACCAACCTCTCTCTCTTTCTCTCTCTCTCTCTCTCTCTCTCTCTCTCTCTCTCTCTCTCTCTCTCTCTCTCTCTCTCTCTCTCTCTCTTTCTCTCTCTCTCTCTCTCTCTCTCTCTCTCCCCCCCACCCTCTTTGTTCTCTGATTAGCAAAGAGAAAAACGTTGGGAACGTGAGAGATCCATACACACACACACACACACTCACACACACACACATTGAGACCTGCTGCAGAACACTTAAATGTGGTCACAGCAACCAGTGTGTGTGTGTATACATGTGTGTGTGTATACATATGTCTGTGTGTGTGAGAGAGAGGGGGACATGGATAAGAGTTGTGGGTAAGAAAAGCACATGAAGATCGACACAGGCAGGACATTCTGACCCGAGGAGGGAACAGAGAAGACCAAACACAGTCGTCTCTTCAGAAGGACTTGACTCCCTAACAGAGGAACCAGAGCCAGAGAGGAGGGAGGAGGGAGGGGGGAGGGGGGGAGGGGGGCTGGAGCTTCTGGGAGGACTGAAGTGTACAGATGAGGACAACTCACTCGCTCGCTCTTTCTTTCTCTCTCTCTCTTTCTCTCTCTCTCCCTCTCTCTCCCTCTTTTTCTCTCTCTCCCTCTCTCTCCCTCCATTTCTGATTTAAGAAGTATTTCATGCACAGTGTCTTGTTGTCTTTTACCAGGCACTTTCTGAACACTAGAGCAGCAAAAACACCAGAATCAATAATTATTAAAGAACCCCAAAGATAGGATTTCTCTCTCTTTCAGTAAGATGTTGTGTTCTCATAAGTCATTACTGTCTGTACCCAGAACAACACCAGCATAATCTCTCCCTCTCTCTCTTTCACTCTATCTCTTTCACTCTCTCTCTCCCTCTCTCTCTCATGAGCTATTACAGTAATGAGGGTTGCACACTGTACTGGAATAATTGTACTGTACAAGCAGCAAACCACCCTCCCTGTCCTCTATCTCTCTCTCTTTCCTCTCTCTTTCCATCTTTCTTTCTCCCTCTTCTCTCTCTCTCTCTCTCTCTCTGTGGTTTGTAACTAGATGGGTGTGTGGTGTTCCTGAGGAAGAAATGAAAAAAGAATCTAATCTTCCTGGTAAATGATGTTCTGAGATCGACGAGAATAGTTACCTGGAACTGTGGAGGGAGGCTGGATCAAACTTGCTCTCACTTACACACTCAATTACACACACACACACACGTGCACACACTCAAACACACACACACATGCACACCCACACACTAAAGCACATACACAGTCATACGCACCCACACACTAAAGCACATACACAGTCATACGCACCCACACAAAGCACATACGCACACATACACACCCACACACACGCGCACCCACACACATATGCACATGCACACACACACACACACAAAAGAACATACGCACACATAGACACATGCACACACACACACACACACAAAAGAACATACGCACACACAGACACACCCACATACATACGCACACACCAGACCACATGACTCCCCCTGCTCTTCACCATCAGGGGTTTAGACACCTTAACCCTACTGTACAGGATGCTGACGTCTGTGTGTGTGTGTGCGTGTGTGTGTGCGTGTGTGTGTAGGAGGTGGGCTAAGAGGGTTTCCCCATCAACTGCAGTAACAATAATTAGCCAGATCAGTACATTATTGTATAATTATTATTATTACATGAATGCCATATAATAAGATAAAAACTATAACTGTTCACACAACTAACCCTGAGAAGGAAATCTATCTCCTCATCCTGACCACAGATGACATCACAAAGGTCAGACGTCACCAAGGGTTACAGGCTTCTCAGTACGGAGAGCAGAAACCCGTGACGTCGTCACGCCGACGCTGCCTTGGTGACGCTGCCTTGGCGACGGCGAATAAACCAGAGCAGGGTCAGAGAGGGGAATGTTGGGATGGAGCCAAAACAACACCATGTGATTACTGTGAGTAGAGCGTACTGGAGCGCCCTGTGGGCGGAACATGCTGTCTGGGATTCAGAGAAGTCTGTGTGTGTGTGTGTGTGTGTGTACTTGTGTGTGTGCCAGGTCTATGTACAGAACACAGCCTCTTGCTACAGTAGGGTGTGTGGCTGACGGTGGCTTTTCTCCAGGGCTGTTCTTTCCGCTCTCGACCCCAGATCACCCTGCACACCCTCCCTTACGATCTCCTCGTTCATGCACGCGCCTGGGCTCATGCACGCGCCTGGGCTCATGCACGCGCCTGGGCTCATGCACGCACCTGGGCTCATGCACGCACCTGGGCTCATGCACGCACCGGGCGCTAATAAAAGGCCACTTGGGGCGAGCCTCCCTAACAAGGTTACAGCAAGCTGCCAAGCTAACCTGTTTGCATTGGCATTTAAAGCTGTTGTGGTTACACCTAAGCACTAAACTGTTCAGCTAGCGTAGCTAGTTAGCATCTGGTGTTTCTGTTATGGTGGCATTGCACTGTTTTGCTAGCATAGCTAGTTAGCATTCAACATTTTTTATATTAGCCCTGCACTGTTCTGCTAGCGTAGCTCTTTAGCATCTGGAGTTGGCCTACGGCGGAAAGCACGCCCTTGCGTTTCCGAAACGTGACAACAGTTAGGAGCAGGACAAGAACATAATCAAGGACACCACAAACCAGAAGCTAATCGTCAGCTTCTCTGAATTTCTTGTTCCACCTATATCTGGAATCCAAAACACGCCTATTTGATGCCCCAGGCCTGATGGGCACAGGTGAATCATACCAGGTAGTCTTTGATCCGAGTGTGGGCGCTGTCAGGATATTAAGAGACTGTTCTGTGCCCTGGCCTGGTGGAGAATTATGGGAAAGTCAGGAATGTGGCAAAAGGGCGGCGGGAACTCAGGAATGTACTGTTGGTCGTGGGAATTTGGCAAATGACAGGAATGCAAGTGCGTGTGCATTCCGGTCGGGGCATGAGACTATTTTTGGAAAGGTGCTGCTCTGAGTGAAAACATTCCTTCCTAAAGCTGTTTGCTAGCGAGCTAGCTGGCAGCTGATTAGCTGCATCAGGCTAGGGGCATGCGAAAGAAACAGGAAAAGTGAACTTGGTCAATATGACATATCAACTGAGCCACTGAAGAGGTTGGCCTGTTAATATATCTTTTTTTATGAAGACTATTCCAAAAGTGAACCTCCTTGCAGAGTTTGACCTGAGTAACCTCCACTCCTCCTCTGAGGCTGGCTGCTCTACTGCCCTGGGTTTCCTGTTATGATGTCATGGGTTTTCCTGCTACACATTGTGATACCTGACCCTCTTATGATGTCATGCCTCTATGAGGTCATGGGCTCTCCTGCTACACATCGCAATGTGTGAACCTCTTATGATGTCACGTCTCAATGATGTCATGTGTCTATGACGTCACTGTGGGTGACAGATCAGGGAGATGGAAAGGCTGCCTGGGATGTTGTTCTTAAGTTGTAGAATCACAGTGATGTGTTTACACACAACCATCAGAGCTTGCAAACAAAACCGAAAAACACACGCCCACAAACGGCTACATTATCCTTCATCATTATTTTTCATCAATTATTCATTGTTCACATCCCCGCAAACACTTTAGTCAATAAAACATGACTGTTTTTTAGCATTTGGAACTATGAGAGTTAATGGTTGGCCCACGGAACAGTCAAATACACATCACGAATAGCAGGAGTACACACACACACACACACACACACACAAAGGAACCAGCAACTCCGTGACCTTTCACCCCTACCAACACTCTGACCAAGCACGACTCCTAACCTTCTTAGCTACTTGGGATACAACATACTTCAACAAAATTAGTCAGAAAGACACTTTTAAGTTAGTTTCAACACACATCTGCCTTGCAGCCACAAGTCGATGTGATGTTCAGATATTTTCAGTCGTCTGTTGAAAGTTGCGTTTCGCTACCAACACTAGTCACAGAGACCTCCTGAATGCTTGGAAAAATAGCATGTAGCTGTGTGTGTGTATAGTGTGTATGTGTGTGTACTGTGTGTGTACTGTGTGTGTGCGTGTCTAACACTGTGTGTGTTATAGGTACCTGATGGCTGTTCTGGTCATAAAGTCCTTGTTGAACTTGACCTGACCACACTGTAGAAGTGGGTACTCCCTCTGTGTGTGCGTGTGTGTGTGTATGTGTGTATGTGTGTGTGTTAGGAGGCAGTTGTAGTGGTTGCAGCTGCTGTTCTGGAAGGTAAAAGGCACACAAATGAGAAGACGAGTTATGTAACCTTTCACCTATAACCTCTCTCTCTGTGTCTCTGTCTCTCTCTCTCTCTCTCTCTCTCTCTCTGTGTCTCTCTCTCTCTCTCTGTGTCTCTGTCTCTCTCTGTCTGTGTCTCTCTCTCTCTGTGTCTCTCTCTCTCTGTGTGTGTCTGTGTCTCTCTGTGTCTCTCTCTCTGTCTCTCTCTCTGTGTGTGTCTCTTTCTCTCTCTGTGTCTCTCTGTCTCTCTGTGTCTCTCTCTCGGTCTCTCTCTCTCTCTCTGTGTCTCTCTCTCTGTGTCTCTCTGTGTCTCTCTCTCTCTCTGTGTGTGTGTTTATCTCTCTCTATGTGTCTCTCTGTCTCTCTCTGTCTCTCTCTGTGTCTCTCTGTGTGTGTGTGTCTCTCTGTCTCTCTCTCTGTGTCTCTATGTCTCTCTCTCTCTCTGTGTCTCTATGTCTCTCTCTCTCTGTCTCTCTCTTGCTGCCTACTGCTCAGTTATCACAGCCCACATGACTGAGTCATCAGGTCCCACACACACCCAGAGTGAGGTGACTCAGAGAGAAAGAGGGGCGGGGGGGGAGAGAGGGTGTGATAGGGAGGGTGAAGGGGGAGGAGGACGGGGAGGGAGGGGGGGGGAGAGAGGGTGATAGGGAGGGTGAAGGGGGAGGAGGACGGGGAAGGGGGCGGGGAGAGACACCATCATGAGCAGCGTGTTCATCAGAACCTCCAACACAGTCGTCACATCGGCTTTAGTCACCACGGCAACCGAGCCATTGTCCCGTCCAGTGCCTCAGTCTCTTTGTCGACAGCTTTTTTTTACAGTTTCACTCGCTTTGTGTCTCTGTGTTTGTGTCTCTGTGTGTGTGTGTGTTGCTGGCGTGACACTAGAGAGAGAGCCGTGGCCGGGGGAGCAGGCTCTGATAGCACTGACTCATCATGATGATCACATGATCCGCCTGTCACTGCATGAATCAGCTGAAGCACAACGGCTTGTGTGTGTGTGTGTCATCGAGCTAACTTGTTGTGATTTACTATCCAAAGCAAGGGTGCCATTTAGAGTGTGTGTGTATGTGTGTAGAGAGAGAACAGCCTGTTTCTCCCTGTCTCCTTTTCTCTCTTTCTCTCAAGCAACATTCACACTTCCTTCCACACACTTTGTGTGTGGGTGTTTCATAAGGTGCATGTGAGTGTGAGTATGCGTGTGTGTGTGTGAGAGTGTGTGTGGGTGTTTCATAAGGTGCATGTGAGTGTGAGTATGCGTGTGTGTGTGTGAGAGTGTGTGTGGGTGTTTCATAAGGTGCATGTGAGTGTGAGTATGTGAGTATGTGTGTGAGAGTGTGTGTGGGTGTTTCATAAGGTGCATGTGAGTGTGCGTATGTGTGTGTGTGTGTGTGTGAGTGTGTGTGTGAGTGTTTCATAAGGCGCATGTGTGTGTTTGTGTGCATCTATGTGTGAGTGTTTGTGAGTGTGTGAATGTGTGTGTGTGAAGGTGTGTGTAGTTTCCAAACGTGCAGCGTAGTGGAACAGACCACAGGGCCCTTTACCCACGATGCATTGCGAGGAGCGGAGCAGAGTTTCCTGCTGCGAAGGAACCCCCCCGACACTGTGACCTCGTTACCGCGGTTACAGCTGACCTGACTTACCGACCAGCCAGCATCATAATAACTCAAATAACCATAACACAAATAATGTGTTCAGTTAGCAGCTTGTCTGCAGAGTGTTGCTCTTCAGTCAGACCTCCTTTTCAACACACGTGGGTGCTGTGTTGTGTTTTGTAGACGTCATGTTTAACGTGCAGAAGAGCCTAGCTCAGCAGTTTGACCCTTGACCTTCCAACCCCCTGACCCCCGGGCAATCAACAGGCTCCGGTCTAGGATGCAGGATCCACGACCCCTGACCCCCCCTGGACACATTCAACTGCCTGTTCGGGAGAGATGCTTATCAGACAGGAAACCTGTTACAGAGAGAGTAGAGAGAGAGCCAGACTGTGTGTGTGTGTGTGTGAGTCAGAGGGGGGGTTCTCCAGACCCGTTTGTTGCAGGAGCTGGGTGACTCACCCGCCCACAGACTCCGACAGTGTGGCCATGTGCTTCTGAAAAACAACCTTCACTCTCACACACACACTCTCACACACACACTCTCACACACTCTCACACACTCTCACATAAACACAACACTCTCACATAACACACACTCTCACACACTCTCACATAAACACACACTCTCACACACTCTCACATAAACACACACTCTCACATAAACACACACTCTCACACACTCTCACACACTCTCACACACAACACTCTCACACACTCTCACACACACACTCACACACTCTCACACACACACTCTCACACACTCTCACACACTCTCACACACACTCACGTTGGGGGCAGTCCCCCAGCTTCACCACACTAGCCCCCAGGTGTCACCTGTAGTCTTCCCCTCAGAGCTCTTGGATCAACAGATGGAGATGGGGGGCTGGTCTGTGTGTGTGTGTGTGTGTGTGTGTCTGACCTGTGTGTGTGTCTGACCTGTGTGTGTGTGTGTCTGACCTGTGTGTGTGTGTTTGTGTCTGACCTGTGTGTGTGTGTGTGTGTGTGTGTGTGTGTGTGTGTGTGTGTGTCAGACCTGTGTGTGTGTGTGTGTCTGACCTGTGTGTGTGTGTTGTGTGTGTCTGACCTGTGTGTGTGTGTGTGTGTGTGTGTCAGGGAAGTGTGCAGCAGAGGAACACCAGTCTTCTCTCTTCTCCTCTCTTCTTCTCCTCTCTGCCTCTCTGTCTGTGTTTAGTCTGAGGCTGGGAGTGTTACTGTACAAAGTACAAACGTTCTTCTATCCACCAGGAGAAATGCTGTGAAGGAGTTTATCTGAATAAACCAGGACGTCGTGTGGGAAAAGGAAATGAACTCAGCTGTCGTTTTCTTGGAGAGTGTGTTCTCTGCTAGGGCTGCACAGGACAGCCTGACCTCAGCACACACACACTCTGTTGATGTCTGGCTGTTTATTTGTTAGTGTTTCTGTGTGACAGAACGTTGCAGAGAGTATCAGGCCGTTCTCACACACGTTTCTCTGTCTGACTCACACACACACACACACACAGACACAGGACCCCTACCAGACTAACACACCTACAACAAACTGTCAGACAGACAGTCATAAAAGTATTGCTAACTGTCTTGAAAGAGTAACACACCCTCATATACACACACACCCTCACACACACCACACATCCCACAGCAGACTGGAGAGGTGGAGACCAGACAGGGAGACTATGTTCTCTCTGTCCGTGACTCATCAGATTCCTTCGTTCTCCTGAAAGTGAATTCTCCTGGCTCTCCTCTGCTGATTAGCCCTCTGTGGAAGTACAAGTATTTTTGTCCTGGTTTCCATGGCGTTTCCTGGTTTCCATGGTGTTTCCCGCCAAGACACAGGCCTCAGCTGCGCCCCCTCACCCCCTGAGTGTGTGTGTGTGTTTATGTGTTAGGTGTGTGTGTTGTTGAGTGTGTGTGTATGTCTGCTTGGGTGTATGTACTTGGGCGTTTGGGTGTGTGTGTGTGTGTGTGTGTGCTATTTAAGATTCAGGGGATTGGAATGTTTCTTATTCTGGAAGGTCTGGTCTCCTTAATAGAAATATGGGGATGGTTCTTACTAAGAATAGAGATAATCACCTCTACCTGAAGGAGCTCAAATACAGCCCTGACCTGAGGGCTGTGTGCCTGCGTGTGTGTGTGTGTGTGTGTGCTTGTGCTCAGGGAAACTCCCCATGTGAGGTCACCAGGAGATCCTCTCAGTGTCCTGGTCTAGCATGTTCCCATCCAGAGATGCCTCACCCTGTACCACACTGCTCTGCAGTGAGCGAACAGGCAGGGCAGGAGGGGGAGAGGGGGGAGGCAGGGCAGGAGGGGGAGAGGGGGGAGGCAGGGCAGGAGGGGGAGAGGGGGGAGGCAGGGCAGGAGGGGGAGAGGGGGGAGGGGGAGAATATTCCGGTCTGGATGTTTCCAACAAGTACTCTGTCATGTCTGGCTCGTACATAACAGATCACATTCTTCAGTGTGTGAAGACACAGGTTGACACTCACACACACACTCACTCTCCCCCCCACACACACACTCACTCTCCCCCCCACACACACACTCACTCTCCCCCCCCAACACACACTCACACACAGAAGTGTTGGAAACAATGAGAGGAAGGAAAACAAAAGTCTTCAAAGGGAATTCTGTGGACGGTTTGAATTAGTGGTGTGTGTGCAGGGGGGATTAAGAATGTGTGTTATCTGAGGAATGCTTGTCTGGAATGTGTGTGTGTGTGTGTGTGTTATCCTGATGAACAGCTAGGGAATGAGATCATTGCTTTCATTGCTTTGTTAACATAAGCAACAGCTTGATGTGTTCAATGTGAAAAGTCTAGAATTCCTGCTTCCTGTCAAGGTTGTGTCTGTGTGTACATTGGTGCAATTGTAATAAGTGTGGGAGTGTGCGTGTGAATGCAGTATGTGTGTATGCTTGTGTGAGTATGTGTGTGTGTGTGTGTGTGTGTGTACTGTGGTAATATGGAGTCTGGTAGTCTTCGTACTAAAGGGTTATGGTTAGGAACATCAAAGCAAGTGTCCTGGCAGCATAACAAACAGCAGGACCTGCTCCAGTGAGGACTGTACACACCTGCTACCCTCTGATCTCTCTCTCTCACACACCCTGACTCACTACTGAGGAGAAGGACTGAGGTTCAATAACAACTGGGCTTCAGTGAAAAAGCATTTGTCAAGATGAGTCGTGGCGCGTGTGTGTGGGTGCACGTGTGTGTATGTGTGTGTGTGTGTGTGTGTGTGTTCCAGAAGGAACACACACACACCTGTTGGCTCTCTGGCCTCTAAGCCATGTGTCATCAAATGTGGAGACAGAACATAGTGGATGACTCCCTGTCTCTCTCTCTCTGTCTGTCCCTCTCTCTCTCTCTCTCTCTGTCTGTCTCTCTCTCCCTCTCTCTGTCTGTCTCTCGGTCGGTCAGTCTGGAGGGAGGGAGGGAGTATTGTTCCTGGGCGGTGATGTGTAGGAGAGGGCAGTCAGGATCTCCTCTGTGGCATCCTGTCATTAATCCTCCTCACTCCAGACCTCACTTCCTCTTCTCCTCTCTCTCTCTCAAC
>NW_027120411.1:93773-166891 GCF_038355195.1 Osmerus mordax | reverse complement strand
CATGGGTGGTGCAGGAAAACTTCTTGGTTCAAAGAAAAGTCCAAAGTTTCTCTTTCATTTCAGGCAGGAGTTCAGTTTCCCCCAGCTCTGATCAGTTACAAAGAAAATGCATCCATTCTAGTTTCCAAGTTCTCATCTGTCCATCCCAATCCTTCCTTTCAGCCCTGCCTGCAGTTCCTCCCCTGTTCCTAGCTGCACAGGGTCCAGCAGAGAGAGCGGGGGACCCTTTCTCCTGCACTAAGGAGTCACATCCTGTCCACCTCCTCGGACTCCCCCCAGAACCTTCCAGTCAAGACAGCAGTCCATCCATAATCCATCTGACCCGATCCACATCCTCGGATGAACTTTGACCTCCCTCCTCAGGGTTAAAGGTCCCCTGGAACCGAACGTCCATCCCAGAATACTCTCTGGGTCCAGGGCTACAGCCGCTGCCTCGAGGCGGGCATCGTTGCTTTTCACGTTCGTTTTTTTTTTTCTTCAGTCGTCACGTGAAGCGTGGCGTGGGGCTCGCGCAGTTCAGCGTGCGGGCAGAGTGATGGTAGGAACCCAGTCGCACAAACTGCGGCTCTCCTCGCAGAAGGCGCTGAGCTTATCAAGGGCTGGGTCTTTCCACGTCTCTGCGCTTGGAGTCTGTGTGAGGAAAAATATAACAGGTTAGAATCGTGGTGATCACGGGGGGAAATTATGACAAGAGCACAATCAAACGCAAAACTCCTGCCCTAGTGACGTGCGCGGAGAACTGCCCCCGCCGGTGGAACACATATCTAAACAGTCTGAAGTACGCATGCACGGGGGAGGAATGTTGACTCCCCCTTATCGGATGACTCGTGACCGGCGTCGTGAGGTCGGTTGCTCGGAACGTACCGTGACAAGAATGCAGTGGGCGTCCTTGGGTTCGCCGGTTTCGTCAGCGCCCACGAGATCGGCGAGGCGTTCAATGTCGTTGACGCGAACCACGTTGATGTCGTTGTCGAAGCAGAAGGCTTGAATCAGGGTGAAATGAATCTGCAGCGCGATGTCGCACTCGTATTCCTCGTCTGTAGCGAGCACGCAGAAAGCCACACTGTCCGGGTCACTGTAGAATAAACATTAAAAAAACTTATTAGTTGCTATTCTGGCGTGCATTAATAAGGATTCATACGTTTGTGGGTGCCTGTGCAAGTTTTAGTGCACGATGATCAAGAATAAAAGAGATTCGTATGAATACTTACACATTCATGATTTTGGCTGACTCGTAAACGCCGACTGTCAGGTAGTCCTGGTTCTTAGCAGAGACCAGCAGGTCCTCGAGCGCTATGCCTGCGCTCTGCACTCTGAGGTAGTCCTGGTTCTTAGCAGAGACCAGCAGGTCCTCGAGCGCTGTGCCTGCGCTCTGCACTCTGGAGAAAGAAAAGAGGCTACATCAATATTTGAACGACGCAGAAAACGTTGAAACTGAAAGCTAAAGTTGCACACAACTTTGAAATGTGAAGGAGAGCTTTATTACCGATCAGTCTTGTCGAGCGCGCTCTCATGTCCGCGAATCTCTTCCAGAGTCATGATTATAATCCAAGTGATCTTGAGCTTTGCTGTGAATAGAATGGTACGGGTAGTCACACTGAGGGTTTGCGTTATTCTGAGCAACACACGGGGCTACAGCGGTTAAATACCGGATCAACGGAGATTCTCGGCATGGGCGGTGTTTTCCGCTCCTTCCTCTCGTGATTGGTTCAGTCCGCGTGATGACTCTGAAAGTCCCTGTTGGGTTAGAGTGGCGCTTTGAACACCCCACGTGGGGGCAGAGGATTACACGGCGTTTTCAAGAAATTTCAAGAAGGTTGTCAACATCCAACATCACCACCGTACAAAACCCCCCAGCAAGCTTGTTTTCCTTAGATTTCACAAAATATGCGAGAAGCTGGGAGATACGCCTCACGGGGCCCGGAGGGATAACATGCTTTTATTTGTGGTGTTGTATAATTGTTATGCACTCGTCAGACATGTTTAAGTCCGTTATAAAACACTGGGTTTATTAATACCCACAGTTTAGACTTGCCTTTCTTGGTCTATCTTGCACACAGTGGCTGTATTGTAGTGCACAAACACACAAAAAAAAAACGAATGAATTTGTCACGATATCAAATTTTCCCTGCCTTTTAAGGGATATGCTTGTGCCGTTGGACAAGGGAATGGTTTTTTCTCTCCGAAGAACAATGATATAGAGAACAGCTTGTTCTTGACGCACGCACGCATGTGCTCTGTTTTGAATAGAGAGGCCGTGCATGATTGCGTGTCTTGGCGCGTGGCGATTTACTGCTGAGACAACTGCGATATCAGAATAATAGGCGCGTGCCCCACCTGCCTCCTGTTCTTTTCAGGACGGGAACGCAAAGGGCAGCGAGAGGATAGTGAAGGGGTCATCAAGTGAAGATATCTTTATCATCCCAATTATGACCATGCTGGGCTTTATATTAGCATATTGCACGTGCCCGTGTGTCCAGGCCTGCAGGTGTTGTTCGTCCGTCAGTCTTTTACATTTACATTTAGTCATTTAGCAGACGCTCTTATCCAGAGCGACTTACAGGAAGTACAGGGACATTCTCCCCGAGGCAAGTAGGGTGAAGTGCCTTGCCCAAGGACACAACGTCATTTTGCACAGCCGGGAATCGAATCAGCGACCTTCGGATTACTAGCCCAATTCCCTAACCGCTCAGCCACCTGACTCCTCTTTTATAATTATTATTTTATAATAAGCAAAGTTTTACTGCATGATTATTGTTACTGATATTCTAGGAAAATGTAGCCATTTAAGACATGTTCTGATTACAGCGTTGTCTTGGTTCTCTAGATATGATTGAGAGAGAAAGATGCGCTTTTAGCGACGCGGCAGTCATTTCAGAGCGCTTCCGTGACAAAAACTGAGCTGACGTCGCCACCTGGTGGTGAACGGTGGAAGCGACCTTTCCTCGACATCACCAGGACAGCGCTGCATGATGCGTCACCGTCACGCCACGGTAGGGTTACTCACGAGCTGGTCAGACGATTACGTCTGATTATTCCCCACAGCGGATGAAACATCATCACAGTTTAACAGTTATATAACAGAAGGTTCATATTTCACCAAAACAATTCCCAATACCTATCTTTCTCCCCTCGCTTCATATATGGGAATTCTAAGATCGTAATTAAGTTTCTCGTTTGAATTGAATGAGTTGAGTTGGAACTGTTTATTTCTGTGACCTAGAAAACTGCCACGGTCAACAAGAACCCCAAGAAACTCTTTTTAATAAAAAAAGTCTTTATTTATGCATCATTGTATAGATGGACAACATATCTTGTACATATGGTATAATCATTCCAGTCGATATTTACATTTCAGAACTTGCACTATAGAGTATATATAAATCAGTGCTTCCTACAACATTAAACACATCTAATCTCACTGAGAGATCCCTCAGGTCCTATGGACAGGGTCCAACACCATTTTAGATTTTCATGAATAACGATTAATATATTAATAAAACATGTGACAAAAATGCCTCACTGGTAAAACAGGTCATTACATTTCTATTTCTTTGTACTGCAACACTGAAATAAACGGGTTTGTCTGGTCACATACACACGACTGGGAGCAATCGCTGTCCAAAGAATTTACAAATTAACAATAATATTTTCTTTTTATTTGTAAGACAATGAAAAAAAGAGTACAGTAGTAGAAAGACAGATCCTCGGTCCCCTTGTTGCAAGAGTCAAAATAATCAACATGTTTATAGTCTAATAAGGGCCAAATGTCCTGCAATGGCTAAAGTTCCAACGCTTCATGAACAACATTCACATTCTATACATTACAGAGTGCAGGCTGTGCAATCTCCACGACGACTGTGGATTATTATGGGGTACTAACATGGGACAGGTCCAGTACAGGTAAGCCACACTGTGGGGGGCCTGTGTAGGGGCTGTGTGGGGGCTGTGTGAGGCCTGTGTGGGGGCTGTGTGAGGCCTGTGTGGAGGCTGTGTGAGGCCTGTGTGGGGGCTGTGTGGGGCCTGTGTGAGGCCTGTGTGGGGGCTGTGTGGGGCCTGTGTGGGGGCTGTGTGTGGAGAGACCAGGGAGACTAGAGGACGGTAAGATTATTTCATTATCATAATTATTCATGTGAATAACGTCTGATAGGACGGCTTGTTTCCCTTTAAGCTCTCTCCCTGGCTAAGACTCCGCCCCTCACCCCCACCGTGTTCATTATGACCACGCCCTTTCCAAGACCAGCCCCATTTGTTCGATAGGCCATGCCCCTTTATCTATTATGACCGCAACACCTCATGCATTGTGACCGCGCACCTTTCCCGAAACCACGCCCATTTTACACATAGCTCCACCCCTTTCCCATAAAGGGAACCCCACCCATTACTCCTGAGCAGTAAGCTCCTCCCCTCCCTCTCGCTGGCTCCTCCTACATCTCGTCTGAGCGGTGCTGTTGCAGGATGACTGACGTGGGCTTCCTCTCCAACCACCTCTCGTCTCCACCCGCCACCTCCAACACCACCCGGCCCGCCCCCTCCCGCGGCCCCGCCCCCACTCCCTCGGGGGCGTGGCCCGTGCTCTGCTCCGCCTGCCCTGATTGGCCGGAGGGGTTGGGGAAGTCTGCGGAGTTGTTGCCGTTGACGCCGGTCTCCGAGTCGGGCTGCTCCACCCTTTGGTAGTCGGGGGTGTGGTCGGGGGTGTGGTTCTGGCCGCCAGCAAACACCGCCTTCACGTTATCCACTGTGGGAAGATACACGGGCTCCTCCACATGGCCTGGCTCCACATGGCCTGGATCCACATGGCCTGGCTCGGGGTAGGACACGTCCAGAACGTCCTCCCCAGGGAAGGAGCGCAGCGTCCTGGACACGACTGAGGAGGGGAGAGACATGGCACGGCTTGTGGACTGAACAGCAGCAGAGATGTACCCTGATTAGTCTTGTGAGTGTGTATGAGTGTGTGTGTGTGTGTGTGTCTGTGTGTGTGAGTGTGAGTGTGTGTGTGTGTGGTGTGTGAGGTACTTACTGGAGGAGGGGGTGTACTGCTCCTTCCCAGGGCTCCTCCCAAACGGGTTGACGGAGGGGAAGATGATGAGGCAGAAGGACAGCAGGAACACCTGCAGGAGAGGAGCGGTACTCAGGGCTGGGCTGTGTGTGTGTGTGTGTACCATGATGCAGGTGCTGGTGGTGGAGGTCTGTGTGTGTGTGTGTGTACCATGATGCAGGTGCTGGTGGTGGAGGTCTTCATGGTGGACATCTTCATCATGGACTGTAGCTTCTTCAGCTGCTCTATCAGAGTCCTGCAGGAGAGAGAGAGAGGGAGCTTTATTCTAACTCTGCACTGAACCTGACTTCTGAACAGCAGTGTTCTAGTGTTCTAACAGCAGTGTTCTAGTGTTCTAACAGCAGTGTTCTAGTGTTCTAACAGCAGTGTTCTAACAGCAGTGTTCTAGTGTTCTAACAGCAGTGTTCTAACAGCAGTGTTCTAGTGTTCTAACAGCAGTGTTCTAGTGTTCTAACAGCAGTGTTCTAGTGTTGTAACAGCAGTGTTCTAACAGCAGTGTTCTAGTTTTCTAAGAGCAGTGTTCTAGTGTTCTTACAGCAGTGTTCTAACAGCAGTGTTCTAACAGCAGTGTTCTAGTGTTCTTACAGCAGTGTTCTAACAGCAGTGTTCTAACAGCAGTGTTCTAACAGCAGTGTTCTAGTTTTCTAACAGCAGTGTTCTAGTGTTCTTACAGCAGTGTTCTAACAGCAGTGTTCTAACAGCAGTGTTCTAGTTTTCTAACAGCAGTGTTCTAGTGTTCTTACAGCAGTGTTCTAACAGCAGTGTTCTAACAGCAGTGTTCTAACAGCAGTGTTCTAACAGCAGTGTTCTAGTTTTCTAACAGCAGTGTTCTAGTGTTCTTACAGCAGTGTTCTAACAGCAGTGTTCTAACAGCAGTGTTCTAACAGCAGTGTTCTAACAGCAGTGTTCTAGTGTTCTTACATGTTCTGTTTCTGGAGCAGGGTGACCTTCTTCTGCAGCTCCTGGTTGTGGGCTGTGCACATGGCAACCCTGAAGATAGAGAACACACACACACTCTCCAATTAAATACTGTAAGGATCCCTTATGTAAGGATCCCTTAACTCTAATCTCTCCCCCTCACCTGTTCTCCAGTCCATCCACGTACACCTTCTTCTTCTTGCGGCTCTCCTGAGCAGACTGTTTGTTCCTGATCTTCCTCCTCACCCTCTTCAGAGTCCTCTCCTCCGCCTGGGAAATGGGGGGGGGGGGGGAATGTTCTAACATTACCATGGTGAGGGGCATGTTACCAAGGTGAGGGGCATGTTACCTTGGTGAGGGGTATGTTACCATGGTGAGGGGCATGCTACCATGGTGAGGGGCATGTTACCATGATGAGGGGCATGTTACCATGGTGAGGGGCATGTTACCATAGTGAGGGGCATGTTACCAAGGTGAGTGGCGTTACCTTGGTGAGGGGCATGTTACCATGGTGAGTGGTGTTAACTTGGTAAGGGGCATGTTGCCATGGTGAGGGGCATGTTACCAAGGTGAGGGGCATGTTACCATGGTGAGTGGTGTTACCTTGGTGAGGGGCATGTGAGCTGGGATGCTTGCTCCTTCTTTATCCAGAAGCCTCTTCTCCTCGTCAGTCAGAACGATCTCCTTAAACTGGAACTAGAAGAAACAAGGACTGTTAATCAGTGCGTTCAGCATGTACACACTCAGCATGTACACACTCAGCATGTACACACTGTCATAGAGCTGCAGCTCACCATGTCCATGTTGTTGCTTTGAGACGAGTCCTCAATGGACAGAGTGCAGTCAGGCTCACTGGAGTCTTCCTGCTCCATCCCTTCACTGTCCAGCTCATCTGGAACACACACACACACAGTAACTACATCTGGAACACACACACACACAGTAACTACATCTGGAACACACACAAAGTAATGCAACAGGTGTTGGGGAAATCTCACGTGCACAATAAAAACATTTGGGTGCAAACTTCAGTATGCACAGCCTAACCCAAAAACAGGTGCTGCAATATTCCTTTTTGGTATATATTTTTCCACACCCGTCACCATGACTACCGTAACCGAGCCCTCCAGGTTACCCAGGTCTATGAAGACGTCCTCGTCTGGCTTGTCTGCCCTCACGCTCTGCAGGGTGTCATCCGGCCGGCCTCCCTGCAGCAGGGCGTAGCTGTGCTCTGTCTGCACCGCATCGGCCCTCTCAGCCTGGGCCTCGCCTGCGCCCCCGGCCAGCTCAGAGAGCACCGAGGTGGGCTGGGAGTAGCAGCCGGGGCTGGGCGGAGGGTCGCTGCCCTGGGGGCTGGGGCAGCCCGGTGGGGTTTTGCCAGAGCTGCTGTGGTCCGAGATGCCGCTGTCGCTGCCGTGGGGAGAGAGCGACGGACAGGAGGCGGCCATGTTGTCTTCTACGTCCAGCAAGCTGGACAGGAAGTCTTCTGTGTCCAGGACACTCAACATCTGAGAGAGAGAGGGAGAGAGGGGGAGAGAGAGAGAAAAACCTCAGAATGCTGCTCTGCTAGTTCACATTGTGTCATTGAAAGTCAGCGTGTGTGAAAAGTGGATGAATCACAATCATGTCACCCTGGCTCTAAGACACAAGAAAAACAGCTGTGGAATTTCAGCTTGCTGCAGGCTTGGAGAAAAGTCTCATTTGAGTTAATATAATTCAATCAGTGGAATGAGCATAACAACGATGAATTGTAATAAGTGTATCACACTCGTAACATTATACTTTTAGTGATGATTGACTAATTAATACTTTGATTAATTGCAGATTTATGTTACCAATGAAGCTAATAAATTGCTATGGAAGCGGTTTTTAAGAGGTACTATTCAAATGCCACCATTAGGCTGTGCTTCAATATCGCCATCTAATGGTTTAATGTGAGCATTACAAGTGCAGTTCTCACAGTACACCATCAGATGGCGATGGTAAAGCGCAGCCCTATGGAACGGGTTTTTAAGGGGCACTGTTTCGACAGCGCCATTGGGCTGCGCTTCAATACCGACATCTAGTGGTTTAAAGTGTGAATTACAGGTGCAGTTCTCACAGTAAACCATCAGATGGCGATGGTAAAGCGCAGCCCCATGGAACGGGTTTTTAAGGGATACTGCTTTGACGGCGCCATTGGGCTGCGCTTCAATACCGCCATCTAGTGGTTTAAAGTGTGAATTACAGGTGCAGTTCCAACAGTAAAACACCGTTGGCTGGCTGGCTTGATCGCCACCCACATGTGAGATTTAATTGAGCTGCTCAATGGGCAAGTCTTCCAGTGAAGTGCCCCAGAGGAGTGACAATAACTTAACAGTCCCAATGGCTCAGTGAGGAGAGAAACTGCCTTGTAACCGAAAGGTTCAAGGTTTGATTCCCAGGAAGGCTATACGGCTATCTCTAAGTTGTAACATGGTTGGTTTGATTCTCGCCAACTTTTAATATAGCTACTCAATGTGCATTTCTTCATTCCAGTTAAGTACCCAAGAGCAGTGACTATATCTTAACAGTCCCAATGGCTCAGAGAGGAGAGAGGCTGTCTTGTAACATAGAGGTTGAAGGTTGATTCCCAGGAAGGCCCATTTTTAAAGCACAAATTGGAAAAAGAACTTGAAAAACACCCGGAGAAAAGGTCTGTTATCGGCAAGATTCAGTGGCGTGGGGGTTACTGGCTGTGAATGATGAGTCATTGGCTGGTTCGGGGTTGAGACATGCCTGGTTCGATTCCCACCCACATGTGAATTTAATTGAACTCAATGTTCAAGTCTTCCAGTGAAGTACCCAAGAGGAGTGACAATATCTTAACAATGGCTCAATGAGGCGAAGGCTGTCTGGTAACCTGAAGGTTTAATTCCCAGGAAGGCCTAATTTTAAAACACAGGTTGGAAGAGGCACGTGAAAAACGCCCGGAGAAAAGGTCTGTTACAGCCCGGATGGCTCAGTGAGGAGAGCGGCTGCCTTGAAACCGAAAGGTTGAAGGTTTGATTCCCGGTGCCAAATTTTAAAGCACAAACTGGAAGAGGCACTTGAAAAACGCCCGGAGAAAGCGTCTGTTACAGCCCGGATGGCTCAGTGAGGAGAGCGGCTGCCTTGAAACCGAAAGGTTGAAGGTTTGATTCCCGGTGGCAAATTTTAAAGCGCAGGTTGGGAGAGGCACGTGAAAAACGCCCGGAGAAAAGGTCTGTTACAGCCCGGATGGCTCAGTGAGGAGAGCGGCTGCCTTGAAACCGAAAGGTTGAAGGTTTGACTCCCGGTGCCAGATTTTAAAGCGCAGGTTGGGAGAGGCACGTGAAAAACGCCCGGAGAAAGTGTCTGTTACAGCCCGGATGGCTCAGTGAGGAGAGCGGCTGCCTTGAAACCGAAAGGTTGAAGGTTTGATTCCCGGTGCCAAATTTTAAAGCGCAGGTTGGGAGAGGCACGTGAAAAACGCCCGGAGAAAGGGTCTGTTACAGCCCGGATGGCTCAGTGAGGAGAGCGGCTGCCTTGACACCGAAAGGTTGAAGGTTTGATTCCCGGTGCCAAATTTTAAAGCGCAGGTTGGAAGAGGCACTTGAAAAACGCCCGGAGAAATGGTCTGTTACAGCCCGGATGGCTCAGTGAGGAGAGCGGCTGCCTTGAAACCGAAAGGTTGAAGGTTTGATTCCCGGTGCCAAATTTTAAAGCGCAGGTTGGAAGAGGCACTTGAAAAACGCCCGGAGAAAAGGTCTGTTACAGCCCGGATGGCTCAGTGAGGAGAGCGGCTGCCTTGAAACCGAAAGGTTGAAGGTTTGATTCCCGGTGCCAAATTTTAAAGCACAAACTGGAAGAGGCACTTGAAAAACGCCCGGAGAAATGGTCTGTTACAGCCCGGATGGCTCAGTGAGGAGAGCGGCTGCCTTGAAACCGAAAGGTTGAAGGTTTGATTCCCGGTGCCAAATTTTAAAGCGCAGGTTGGAAGAGGCACTTGAAAAACGCCCGGAGAAAAGGTCTGTTACAGCCCGGATGGCTCAGTGAGGAGAGCGGCTGCCTTGAAACCGAAAGGTTGAAGGTTTGATTCCCGGTGCCAAATTTTAAAGCACAAACTGGAAGAGGCACTTGAAAAACGCCCGGAGAAATGGTCTGTTACAGCCCGGATGGCTCAGTGAGGAGAGCGGCTGCCTTGAAACCGAAAGGTTGAAGGTTTGATTCCCGGTGCCAAATTTTAAAGCGCAGGTTGGAAGAGGCACTTGAAAAACGCCCGGAGAAAAGGTCTGTTACAGCCCGGATGGCTCAGTGAGGAGAGCGGCTGCCTTGAAACCGAAAGGTTGAAGGTTTGATTCCCGGTGCCAAATTTTAAAGCGCAGGTTGGAAGAGGCACTTGAAAAACGCCCGGAGAAAAGGTCTGTTATCGCCGGGATTCTGTGGCATCATGGGTTAGGCGTTCGCCAATGATGAAGAGTCAGGTGAGCGTAAAGCCACTGGCGGGCTCGGAGTGCCATGTGAACGGTACGATACCCGCTGCAGTTGACTGGAATCCCTGGAGAACCAGGGCAGGGGGGGCCGTGTCCCCCCTGGATTATTTGCAACAGTGAAACCTGGGGGTTATGTGACCCAGGTAGTAGAGCAAGTAGAAGTTTTGGAAACCTAAAGACAGTTGGAAGTAACCTAAAGACAGTTGGAAGTAACCTAAAGACAGTTGGAAGTAACCTAAAGACAGTTGGAAGTAACCTAAAGACAGTTGGAAGTAACCTAAAGACAGTTGGAAGTAACCTAAAGACAGTTGGAAGTAACCTAAAGACAGTTGGAAGTAACCTAAAGACAGTTGGAAGTAACCTAAAGACAGTTGGAAGTAACCTAAAGACAGTTGGAAGTAACCTAAAGACAGTTGGAAGTAACCTAAAGACAGTTGGAAGTAACCTAAAGACAGTTGGAAGTAACCTAAAGACAGTTGGAAGTAACCTAAAGACAGTTGGAAGTAACCTAAAGACAGTTGGAAGTAACCTAAAGACAGTTGGAAGTAACCTAAAGACAGTTGGAAGTAACCTAAAGACAGTTGGAAGTAACCTAAAGACAGTTGGAAGTAACCTAAAGACAGTTGGAAGTAACCTAAAGACAGTTGGAAGTAACCTAAAGACAGTTGGAAGTAGCCAGACTTTGAGCAAACGACCAGTGTCCGACAATTTACGTTACTGTCCACTTACGTCTTGTTCGGAAAGCCAATCCTCAATAAGATCGCTTCCGTTGGGAAAGAACGTATCCGCCGCGCCACTATCAACATCCTGGAACAGCAATCCCAAAAGCTCCGCTCCGTCCATATCCGGAAGATCGTCGGTGATGACGGACATCTGGCCTGGAAAAAAATGTGTTGTTGTCAGTGTTGTGCATGAACGAGTTCGGATCTGACACACACCTTAAAACTATGAACTAGTTAGTTCATGAGAGGTATGAACATGTACAACACTGGTTGTTGTGATTTAAAGTGTGACGTCTATGCCAGGCTTGCAAATATTAATGTTAAACTGGAAACTATTGGTAGCATGTACATAAATGACAATAATCTGGAAAACATAACTAATGCAATAACTCTGGTTTACCATGGAATCCTGCATAGATTTGCTACCAAACTTGGTCTGGTTGGATAGGCTATTGGCTAATATTGGGAATGAAAAATGCATTTCTGTATGATGTTCTACTCAACTAATGCACAAAAAAGGTAAAAGTATTCCCAGCACTGTTGAAATAAGATCTTTTCATTTGCGTTCATGTATTAGCGGAAGCTGCCATCTCATCGCCCAGCCAACAACATATGACCTCATCTACACCCTGGGGACACGCCCACACCGTTCATAACAAACGTGAGGATATTCAAAACAACTTAAGTGTCTTTTTTTATGTCATCTCGTATGCTAATCAAAAAATGACTTCGATTTACAACGTTTATCTGGATAGACCGCACCTTATCTGCAGATGCATCGGGCTTGATGTCTAAATGGACACGAGCTGACTACAATTAGTTAACATCTGATCATTACAACTTTACATTGTGTTCACAGGTGAATACGATAGATTCCACCATAGCCAGGGAAGAATATAATGAGCTAACGCGGATGTACACACAGTAAAAACAACACAAGACTTATTGTTCCTTAGAGGGCGTGGTCGTCAAAGATAACTAAGACAACATAGACGTGTTCTATTTGATTAGTATTAAATAGTCTTACCTTTTACGTTAAGTTTGACTCGAGATAGAATACCATTCGCGTGAATCAGTGACTAGTTTCCTGGGTATGTGTGTATCTCTAGACAAAGCTCTTCCTGATGAAATCACCTTCCAACAAGGCAGAAAGTGCGTCACCACGTAAGGCACTTCCGCTTCCGCAGTGTACGCGACATTCCATCTGGGGGATGTAGTCATTCTCATAGAAACGTAATGTCACTAAAGCGAACGTAAGCAAATCTAGAAGTCTTACACAAATGTCTTTATTTAAAGATAGCCTACTTATAAATATGCGAGGACACAGCGAATACAACAAATAAGGACCCAAAGAGTATTTAAATATTTTAATCCATATTTAAATAGGACAGAGTTCAAGGTAGAACTGACAGATTAGTGTGTAAAAAAATAAACCGTCATCCTTCTTTATATCTGTGGTAACAAACTCAGGCCCCTATATGGGCAGAGGGGCGATCTGAGGGTGACCAATCAACATTATTGATCATTCTTTACACACTTGCTTCTACACCCTGATCAGAAGTGCTAACCCTGGTCAAACTCCATTAGTTTATGGTGCAGGACACAGAGAGGAAATACATACATAGATACAATCATTACAAAGTACAATCATCATGTGTTCTGGGGAAAAATTAACCAAGGCATTTGAGAAAAAGTGCGATTATAATATTTGATATGGGGAAACACCATGAGGGCAGAGGGATCTATGCCTGCTTCTTGAATAATGCTACAACTGGTTTGGTGCTGGGTCAGAAGTCTTGATATATGTATGTGTGGGGTGCTTATGAAAATGTGTTGCAAGCAATTAGCCACGTAATCTTCTGTAATCCAAATTAAAATAGCTCTTGGTAAAAAGGTTTTGTTGAGTGAACATTGTCCTTGAAGAACATTCAAAACTACCAGGAAAAGTCTGATCAGGTCAGGTGCAAACTCCAGGAGAACACTTTCAACAGACTGCTGTTGTCATCAAAGTCTTTGATTGGTTGTCCCCCCCCTGCCCAGTCACAGAATCAAGCAGAGCTTGGACGTGTGCCTCAGACTCCGGTATGCCCGCAGCCGGTCCTTCTTGCCCCCGCTGGCCGCGACCACGTGCGTGACCACGGGCATGCTGTCCACCGCCCGCCGCTTGTGCGCCCGGTGCAGCAGGATCCGGTAAACCCCGGTGATAGAGCTCCGGCAGTCTTTGCCTTGGTTGTTGAGGATGTGCTCGGAGGTGATGCCCAGGCTGAGCAGGGCCGCCCTCACCTCCACCTCCTCCTCCTCCAGCTCCGCCGGCCCGCGCTCCGCCAGGTACGACGGCTCCAGCTGGAAGGGCTCCATCGCTCGGGGGAAATCCAGTGGCAGAAGCCAGTTGCAGGCCATCATCTGCTCCACGCTGCAGCGGTCGGACGGCTGAGGCTGGAGGATTCCCCGGATGAGGCGCTGGCATGCCTCCGGGACCCAGGGGGGGACGAGGTAGGCCCCGTCCAGGATGCAACGCTTCAGCTTGGCCACCGTGTCTGCCCGGAACGGCATGGTCCCCGTCACCATGAAGAACAGCATGACGCCCATCGCCCACACGTCAACAAACACGCCCAGGTAGCGCTCGTCGCGGAACAGCTCCGGGGCGGCGTAGGGCGGGGAGCCGCAGAACGTGTTGAGGGTCTCGTCGCGCCGGCTGAGTGTGCTGAAGCCGAAGTCTCCCACCTTGACGCAGGTGCTGCAGGTGTAGAACACGTTCTCAGCCTTCAGGTCCCGGTGGATAATGCTGTTGTCGTGCTGGAGGACACAACCGCGAAACAAGGTGGGGGGGTAGATTAGATTAAGATAAAGATTAAATTCAAATGTCAACGTGTTGAGACACCTTGAGGCCACAAGAGGGCGAGAGAGGGCCAGATCATTGCAATCATCTCAGCCAATCCCTTTCAATCTCCATTCCATCTCCTTCTCTCTATTTGACTCTCTTCTTTAAGGGTTTATAGGAGGAGGGGAGGGCTGACCATGTGCTTGACGGCTGACAGGATCTGGGAGAAGACCATCTTGCTGTCGATGTCGGACAGCTTTCCCTCTGAGGTGATCTTGGAGTAGAGCTCCCCTCCGCCCGCATACTCCATCACCAGGTGTAACCGTGACAACGTCTCCACCACCTTGGGGGGAGGCAGGGGGTGTTCAGCCCCGCAAGAGACACCAGGGCTCAACTCTGTGTGTGTGTGTGTGTGTGTGCTACCTCGTAGAGCCGTATGATGTTGGGGTGGTGGAGTCTCTCCATGCTGGAGATCTCTCTGGACAGCAGTCTCTGGGTCTTCTGATCCAGCTTGGTCTTATCCAGGATCTTGATGGCCACCTTATCTGGGGGAGAGAGAGCACAAGCATATATGCAACATATACAGTGAGTACATATTTTGGTTTGTATTCATTATTTTATACATATAGTGCTTTTTATAAATAGTGCTTTTTATTAAGTTATCCATTCTCCTTTTTTTCATTATGACACCTTAAACTTAATATATTTAATAATACAAACATCTAATCCATGTGTAGATGGCAAAAGTACACACTTCCATCACTCAAGTAAAAATACAGATACTAATGTTTAAAAAGACGCTGGTGAAAGACGTTTTTTTAGAACCTTTGAGAAGGCCTTTGACTTTTGAGAGGGGCAGAGTACAATAGAGTTAGGTAGAGTCCTCATCAAGCACTCATCAATAATGCAATTTTTTTCAGTTTTTTTCAACCTGTAGAAACTTTTTTTCCTCATTTTTTCAACCTTTTGAAACTTTATTTACTTTTTAATATTGATCATGACAAAAGTAAAAAGCCTGGATTTAAAATGTAATAAGTAGAAAGTACATACATTTGTGTAAAAAAAAATTATGAAGGAAAGTAAAAAGTTGTCATAAAAATTGTGAGGTAAAGTACTGATACCAGAAAAGTCGACTTAAGTACAGTAACACTTTCTTATTCCCCTCTGTACACGTGGCAGATGTGAAAACACCAATCCACCCTGAAGCAGCTGTTCCCTGGTCCTTGGTGTTGATTGGGGATTAGCTGGGCTTTAAAAAGCCATCGCTCTGATTCTCCTGTGGAGTCGTGGCTTCTGCGAAAAGCTCCCGTTTTCACCAGAACACAATATGGATACGTGTTTCTCTGAGAACACAACATCTTGCAGCAGGGAGATGAAGAGGCTTTGCTAATCATGGACAGATGCCCCATTAAATCATTAGACGTCAAGTGTGTGCGTCTTTTAACGTGAGATAATATTGACCTGAGGTAACAGAATCCACAAGGGCTCTTTTGTGGTGCGAGCTGTGTGATTGTGCGTTGACATGCATTATTAAAGCTGGGATTAGTGTAAGTTTCACTGTCGCCACGGCGTTCAGAGAGCGCTTTCACAATGCATCTGAGCCCTTTCTGTTTTTGCAAGGCCTGGCGAAAGACACACACAGACACCACACACACACACACACACCTTTGATGAGGCAAGCAGCATTTCCAGCTGTCGTTAGGGAAACTACAGACACCTAATCTGTTTTCACAGGTTGACAGACAGCAGCAAATATACAGGCGTAGACAGACAGGTAGACAGACAGCAGAAAATATACAGGCACAGAGGAGACACAGACAGGTAGACAGACAGCTCACCTTTGGTGAGGGCATGGATGCCCAGTTTGACGTGGGAGAAGTTTCCGGAGCCGATCTCTCCCCGGACCTTGTAGAAGCCAATCCTCCGACCCACAGTCAGCTCCCGCACCACCCTGGTAAACACACACACACACTTAAAACAGTGACAGGAAGCTTACCGATCTGGTTCTATGATGAGTGCCACTGCTCAGAGACAGCAGTCTCCCCCAGGTACCTGTCGTCCTGGCACATGTCCAGGTTCAGTCTCTCCAGAGGGGTGAGGCGGCGGGTGGGGGCGCCCTCCTCGTCTGTGTGGATGTCAGAGCTGTCCTGTCGGCTCCATCCAGGCCCCCTCTGACCCCCCGCTCCCCCGGACGCCCCCTCCACCTGGCCCGTCATAGGGCTCACGGCTGTCATCCTCCCCAGGTCGCCCCGGGCGACGGCAGCTTAGTTCATGCTGAGAGGAGAGCGCCACCTGCAGGCCGGAGGAACGCACAGCAGAGGAACCATGTGGAGAGGATGTGCTGCTGTTCTCCTGGACAGTCACCACCAGGTTCATCATGATACAGGCTGAGGAAGCGGACTGACTCCCACTGCCTACAATACACTACCCCCACCCCTACCCCACCCTTACCCCACCCCTACCCCCACCCCACCCCCTTTCTCGGTGTCCATCTGGCCCTAAGAACTGGAGAGCCCAGGATTAATTGGCTCCTCGATTCCCTGGTTTATAAATAGATCAGAGGGATTGGGAGACAGGGTTCTGCTGAGGTCTTGATGATGATGATGTTGGCTCCCCCTCTCCCTCTCTCCGTTTCTTTAAGATGATAAGATGGTGTCCCTAGCAGGTCCTGGTCCCTGCTAGGGAGAGAACGTCTCTTACCTTCTGCTGTGCTGCTCCATATTGTCCCAGTGAGTCACCTGCCCGAACCCTGAGGAAGCAACACAACACTCAGAGAGGCTCCACCACCCTCCCTGACTGTGTGTGTGTATGTGCCTGCACGCATGTGTGTGTGTGTGTGTGTGTGTAGGAAGTCTAGAAGGGTAAAGGGGTAGGGGGGGTCATGTGTGATTAGGTGGAACCATCCGGAAACAGACCTGTAGCTCTCTAACGACGCCCTGGAGACCAGGCACACACGCACGTTCGTCCTGATTACCACTGCTACTGTAGCCCTGGACCACTGAAGATCTCTGAGGTACCCAGCGCCCATAATGACTTTCTATCTTACACACACACTACACACACACCTGGGCCAACTCGCATGCACCGCTGGCATACACAAGCAGAAAAACTTATCTTGAAGAACCTTTGCATGTTAACCCACATACTGCCAGTGACCATGGAAACGAGGCATCTTAAAGCCACGTACGCAGCTAGATGGAACATCCTAGGCCTGGTCTTTCACCTCCACCTCTTCATCCTAGGCCTGGTCTTCCACCTCCTCCCCTCTTCATCCTAGGCCTGGTCTTTCACCTCCACCTCTTCATCCTAGGCCTGGTCTTCCACCTCCTCCCCTCTTCATCCTAGGCCTGGTTTTCCACCTCCTCCCCTCTTCATCCTAGGCCTGGTCTTCCACCTCCTCCCCTCTTCATCCTAGGCCTGGTCTTCCACCTCCTCCCCTCTTCATCCTAGGCCTGGTCTTCCACCTCCACCTCCTCCCCTCTTCATCCTAGGCCTGGTCTTTCACCTCCACCCTGCTTCATGCCTCCAAATGACTGAACACCCTCCCCTGTCTGGAACCATCCAAACTGACACTGTTTCTAACTTCAATCCTGAGGCAGCAAATTGCTACCACTTGTTGATAATTGTATGGTGTATGTGTATGTGTTTATGTGAGTATGTGTGTTGTATTTGAGTGTGTGTTTGTGTGTTGTATTCCAGTGTGTGTGCGTGTTGTTGTGAGTGTGTGTGTGTTCCCTCGTCTAATGCCGTGCGTTCTAATGAGCCTGGCCGGGAAATCAAAGTGACAATCTCATTTGTAGACCTCTCCACCTCCTGCCCAGCAACCTTCATTCACATTTAGTCATTTAGTCATTTAGCAGACGCTCTTATCCAGAGCGACTTACAGTAAGTACAGGGACATTCCCCCGAGGCAAGCAGGGTGAAGTGCCTTGCCCAAGGACACAACGTCAGTTGGCATGACCAGGAATCGAACTGGCAACCTTCGGATTACTAGCCCGCTTCCCTCACCGCTCAGCCACCTTCAAACACCTTGAAGACCCCACCCCTCACCCCCCACCCCCTCACCCCCCCACCCCCCACCCCCTCACCCCCCCACCCCCTCACCCCCCACCCCTCCCCCCCTCACCGCATGAATATCTGAGCATTGATCTTGAGTAAGCTAAAAGGACCGGAGCGTCCGCGCTCTTCAGCACAGAGAACAGCAGCTCCGCCAAATGAGCCTTTTATGTGAGAGGCGCGACACACACACTATACACACACACTATACACACACACTATACACACACACTATACAGAGTACTCAGAACAGACACATGTACTGTCCAGTAGCTTATCCCTGTCTGACAGAACAGACACACACTGGCATCAACACCTCCAAACAAACAGAAGAACTGGCAAACCGACAGGCAAAACACTCCCTCCTGTTCATCTATGAACACAGACAGACAGACAGACAGACAGATTCACTCATCAGGCTGCAGAGGTCCCTCTCTCCCTCTCTCCCTCTCTCTGCCTGTCTCTCTCCCTCTCTCCCTCTCTCCCTCTCTCCCTCTCTCTGCCTGTCTGTCTCTCCCTCTCTCTCTCCCTCTCCCTCTCTCTCTGCCTGTCTGTCTCTCTCTCCCTCTCTCTCTCTCTCTCCCTCTCTCCCTCTCTCCCTCTCTCTCTCCCTCTCTCCCTCTCTCTCTCCCTCTCTCCCTCTCTCTCTCTCTCTCTCTCTCTGCCTGTCTGTCTCTCAAAACACACACATAGCCACACACACACACACATTCACACACACATACAGCTCCACAAAGCTTCCCAGTGTGTTAAGTGGGAGGTGCAGTAGAGGATTTAGAGCAGAGACTGAATGCTTGGGAACAGAGATGGCCCTCAGGAATTCAGGAGAGAAACATTTCACGTTTCCAAAACACAACACACCCCTCCCCTCTCACCCACTACTCAACACCACACACACACGTGCTAACAAACACAAATCTGTATGTGTTACCGAGTAGTTGCTTGTAAGTAAAAATCCCACCCACCCTTCTTAACAGGTACACTGTGTTGTGGATTAATACTCTCTAATCTTAACAAGATCATATGTGACCCCTCCCAGAGGACTGAGTTTAAACATGCCGGCTCTTCCCCACAGGCCTGACACACCAATCACATCAAACACCTTCTCTGTGATCTGCTCTTTGGACAACACAGGGAAATTATTAACAATCAGCAATAGCGGTTCATGTTGTTTAATTGTAACTTGTTTAACTACATGCTCTTATGGTTCTTCCCTTTGGCACTTACTTTGGTTGTTCACAATGTGTGCTTCATGTTTTGGCTACTCGCGATGTTTTGTGGCTATCTTGTTGTTATGATCAGTGACCTATGCACTTTGTAAAGCTCTCTCTTGGAAGTCGCTTTGGATAAAAGCGTCTGCTAAATGAATAAATGTAAATGTAAGAGAGAGAGGGAGAGAGAGAAAGAGAGAGAGAACCTGCAGTGTTGTTAGTCTGTTATGTATCTCAGGGGTCATGGGATGGAAGTTACCATGACGCTGTTTGCAGGAAGGAAGTTTCACCTGCAGCACTATCGCCACGGAGACCAACCGCATACAGCTGCACACGCACACACACGCACACACACACGCACACACACGCACACACACATGTTCACTGCAACTTGACTCTCCACAGCTTATGCTTCTAGATCTCAATACATTCAACATTTCATTCATTGAGCAGCAGATTCTTGTAACCGCAGAGACACACACACATACACACAGTAGAGTACAGGCGTCCCGTACACTCATTACCGCCCAGCACCGATCACGGTAGCAGAACAGATCACTCTTCCATTGGAGAGAAGCTCACAGCACCATAGGTTGGCCCTCGCCGTTCCCGGTTCTAACCGAACACGTACCGAACCAGGCGAGAAGCGAGCAGTTGGCCCGTTGCCTTCTGTGACCTGTTAAGAGAACCATTTCCGTTGCATTGTGTCACGGTAATCTATTCTCGCACTTCAAAGAGCCTTTTATCAAAGAGAGAAAACCGGAGCGATACGTTTAATGTAACCCGAATAATGGGGCATCAAAGACAAGCGAAACGTTATTATTCAAGCATACGCAGAAACGCGATACTCAACTATAGGAGCGAAGCCGTTTTAATAGTCATAGATATAGGCCTACATAGTGCATAGTGACAATTGTCGAGTCGGCAGACACCCTATCCATTGAATAATCTCGTTTGGTATAAGGTCTCAGTGCTGTTTGCTGGGGTCATGGATTCCCAAGGTGGACTGAAAGTTGATATTGGGTCGGACTATTACAACCAGGGTTGTGTTTAATATTATAGGTTAGTCACGGTTTTAGCTAGTCACTCGAAGGACTGTTGACTAATGCTTTCCTGTAGGTACTGATTTTACAGTTGAACCATTTACACAGCGTCTACACGCGTTTTTGTATTACCTCATTGATGGACTGGTGACACCTATCTTCACGAAGCAACAGGTCCAGGGTAACTTGTGGTCACATCAAGTGTCTTTAGAGACCAGTGTAATCAACGGGAAAATATCCTTCTGGTTCTTTACTGGAGTGAATGTCTCAAGCAGCAACACATAGCGTTATGCGTTACTACCTGCCAGGCGGACCATCCCACACGGTGACAGAACCGTACGGGTTGTCATTGTCAGCTTGGAGTTCGCAAGCAGGGAGGCGAACAGCTTAACTTGTCTGTTGTTATTAAGAGAATACAGCAAATCATCCGCAAGCTCAGGTAGCGCTAGCTTCGCTTGTACAGCTTCTCTGGTTAGCTAGCGGAGCGTGTTGATTAGCTTGCAGGATTGACGCTACAGTAGATTCTTGTACAGCAGAATATTGAGCAGTTGACGCTACTTTATGGTACTGCCTCTTACCTTAATATACAGCCCGAGGACAGTGGAGAGACATGTTTTTACCGTGGACCGAATACACCTTCTCGAACGCCTATCCGACCGGGCAGCTTCTTTACTGTTGTACCCTGGTCTTGAACGGCGTCTTGCACAGCGTCGGCTCTGCTGCAGGTAGCAGGGAATCCTTTTGATTGACAGCTGTTGCTGCCAATGATCAACCAGACACGGGGTGGGACTCGTTCTCGATTGAACCAATGAAGTGTGGGCCACGCTCGAGAGAGTTGGCATCACCGGAGCTCTCCATGGTCCTGCTAAGGTTAGCGCAACAATCTGCCAATATTTAATGTACGACTAAAATATCCTAAACAAACCACAAAGATGTTAACAAAGCTATCTGTACACGCTAACAGTACTATATCTAACTGACATAATATCGCTACAATATCATACCAAGATTCTTTTCTCCAACTAACCTATACAGAATAGACAGTCCACACACCATCGTTGAAACTTTATTGATAAGAAATGTTGTACTCCCTATACTTTTTACAAAAAGTCAAAAAAGTACAAATTGCCACAATTGGGAAGGAGATGAGACAAGCAAATCAAATCAAATTTATTTGTATAGCCCTTTTTACACGCAAGCATGTCACAGAGGGCTTCACATACGCCCATAGAACTGCCCCTCAACCAACCTCAACCCTCAACCCACAATTCACACATTTCATTTATCATTTATTGACCATTTACTGGAAATAAAATCCTACATCACGTTTGTTAAGGGCAGCCATCAAAAGTTAAGCTGAATTCATAATCATCCAGAACCTTCACAAAATCAGAACACGGACTTTCTGTGCAACCGATTGGCCATTTTTCCACTGTTGTCTTCGAATCCAATATGAATCTGTATCTGTAGTTGACAGACAAAGCAGGGTCAAGCACAGGGGTAGGCACAGCTCAGTGGTTAGAGCATTGCACAGTCACACACATGCACAGTCTCACACTCACTTGTAACGCTCGTCCACAGGTATCTTGAGTTTGTCAGACACCAGGGTGAGGTACACCTCTCCCGGCTTCATGTCCACACCATCACACGTGGTCTTCTTGATAAACTCCACCTCCAGGTCTTTAGCTACGTTCTCCTTCTCCTCTGCCAGGACCAATAGAGAGGCAGACAGAAAGACAGGTTGACAAACAGATAGACATGTTGACAAACAGACAGACAGGCAGATAGACAGGCAGACAGACAGACAGGCAGACAGACATGCAGACAGGCAGATAGACAGACAGGCAGACAGGCAGACAGGCAGACAGGGTCCATCCTTACCCCTGATCATGGGCTCCAACACCGTTGCAACATAAATGATAAATTCTCCTTCTGTGGCAGTGGACTTTATCTGCACCTTGAGGGCTGTTGGCATACACACACACACACACACACAATAAACACACTCACACAATATACACACACAGGCTTGTTGGAATTATCTGACAATACTGTTTGTAGAAGTGCTGTGTTTGTAGGTGTGTGTGTGTGGTGTGTGTATGAAGTGTGTATTAAGTGTGTGTATGGAGTGTGTGTGTGTGGTGTTGCTACCGTATTTGACGGCAGGTTGGCAGGTCTCCTTCAGGCGCTGTTCCACAGTGACCGCTCTGCTCACGTTATTCCTGAAGGAGCTGCACTCCACTGCAGGACACACACAGCTGCCTCGCTCAGCCACGCGCTCCAGACATGCTTCTACACTGCACCAGCAGTGCTACAGACATGCTTCTACACTGCACCAGCAGTGCTACAGACATGCTTCTACACTGCACCAGCAGTGCTACAGACATGCTTCTACACTGCACCAGCAGCGCTACAGATCAGCCATTTTGGGACTCTACCTACCTGACAGGCAGCGACACTGCTCTCCCGCACAGAGGCGCTGCAGCTTGGTCTCCACCAGAGGAGAGAACATCCTGGAACACACTGCCTCTGGGGGGCAGTAGAGAGGCACGTTACATCACACCTCCTCATCCCTCCTACCTCATCCTCTCTTTCTCTCCCTTTCTCTTCCTACTCATCCCTCCTACCTCATCCTCTCTTTCTCTCCCTACTCATCCCTCCTACCTCATCCTCTCTTTCTCTCCCTCCTCATCCCTCCTACCTCATCCTCTCTTTCTCTCCCTCCTCATCCCTCCTACCTCATCCTCTCTTTATCTCCCTCCTCATCCCTCCTTCCTTCTACCTCATCCTCTCTTTCTCTCCCTCCTAATCTCTCTCCCTCCTCTCTTTTTCCTCCCCCTCCATCCCTCTTTCCTCCCTCAGCCCTTAGTCCCTCCCTCCTTCATTCTCTCTTCTCCCCCTCCCTCCTCCAGGCAGTCAGTGATTCAGTAGGTGTGGAGGCGAGGCAGGGGGAGGCAGGGGGAGGCAGGGCGAGGCAGGGGGAGGCAGGAGGGAGGCCTACTTCTTGCCCGTAGCTCGTAGACTCTGAAGAAGCAGTCTGAGGCCATGCCCATCTTGAAGCTCTGCTGGAACCTGAATCCTACGCAGGCAAAATCAGTGGATGGCACCTACACGAGAAAAACACACACGCCAACCCACACACAGAGACAGACACACACACACACAGAGACAGACACACACACGCTCACACACAGAGACAGACACACACACACACAGAGACAGACACACACACGCTCACACACAGAGACAGACACACACACACACAGAGACAGACACACACACGCTCACACACAGAGACAAACGCACACACACATTCTTTGAAATCATACTGAGTACCATGTTGGATAGTTGTTACTTTTTGTGTCTGGTAAATACAAAACGTTCTCTGACTCTAACCACCAAAACACAGTTAGAACTCTGTGCTCTTCTGATCCGTGATCTGATGTCGTTCCACACGCCATTATCATTAGTTGCTTTGGTTAAATGCATGAAATGTTTTCAAATATAATATAAAGAAATAAGATAAAAGATGTTGTGGCGGGAATAAGTAACTCACAGAAGTGAGCTGGATGGTGAGCAGGTCTCCGTTGATCTCGTAGTCGTCCATCACAGCCTCCAGACTGTTCTGGAGCTGAGGAGAGGATTAGAAGGGTCAGGGGGGGTAGTGTGGGGCAGGAGAGATAGTGTGGGGCAGGGGGGGTAGTGTGGGGCAGGAGGGGTAGTGTGGGGCAGGGGGGGTAGTGTGGGGCAGGGGGGGTAGTGTGGGGCAGGAGGGGTAGTGTGGGGCAGGAGGTGTATTGTGGGGCAGGAGGGGTAGTGTGGGGCAGGGGGGGTAGTGTGGGGCAGGAGGGGTAGTGTGGGGCAGGGGGGGTAGTTACATAGTCCAGATCCTCAGTAGAGGGCTGTACTCCTGTGGGCATCTGGATCTCCATCACAGTTTGAAGAGACTCCTCTGACTCGGGTTTGTACCTTTAAACAGACACACACAGGCAGACACACACACACAGACACACATCTAGTGGTATCTTGATCAACAGGTAGATACATAATAAATTCAGTATTTCCACTGAAGGCTGCTCACTTAGCACAGGCGACGATGCGAGGGCTTTTCCTCATGAAATCTGAAGACAGATGTGCACAGTTACTACTCCATTCACTACAGGAAGAATAGAGACTAGGATAGTCTTACCGTGGGAGTCCGGATCAGGTCCTATCACGTTTATAGAGAAGTCGAAGTTGCAGTTGTCACTTTTGTCTGCCAGTTTGTAATACAGGGTCCTCAACTGTGATCAGAGGAGAGGAGGGGAGGAGAGAGGAGCTGGTATTGTAGCTGAATACAACATCAAGTTTACTGATGGACATTATTACTGAAACTGATTTGACTCCAATCCTGGCTGTGTCATGTACAGAGGAGGGTATATCTCAGTGGTTAGTGACTGCTAATGAAGAGGTTACAGGTTCAAGACCCCCTGTACTGTCCACTGCTTTGGAAAAAAAGCATCTGCTAAATGCAGATGTTGTAGCTAGGGAAACCAGCTTACTTTACCAGCTGCAGATGTTGTAGCTAGGGAAACCAGCTTACTTTACCAGCTGCAGATGTTGTAGCCAGGGAAACCAGATTACTTTACCAGCTGCAGATGTTGTAGCCAGGGAAACCAGATTACTTTACCAGCTGCAGATGTTGTAGCCAGGGAAACCAGATTACTTTACCAGCTGCAGATGTTGTAGCTAGGGAAACCAGCTTACTTTACCAGCTGCAGATGTTGTAGCCAGGGAAACCAGATTACTTTACCAGCTGCAGATGTTGTAGCTAGGGAAACCAGCTTACTTTACCAGCTGCAGATGTTGTAGCCAGGGAAACCAGATTACTTTACCAGCTGCAGATGTTGTAGCTAGGGAAACCAGATTACTTTACCAGCTGCAGATGTTGTAGCTAGGGAAACCAGATTACTTTACCAGCTGCAGATGTTGTAGCTAGGGAAACCAGCTTACTTTACCAGCTGCAGATGTTGTAGCCAGGGAAACCAGATTACTTTACCAGCTGCAAATGTTGTAGCTAGGGAAACCAGATTACTTTACCAGCTGCAGATGTTGTAGCCAGGGAAACCAGATTACTTTACCAGCTGCAGATGTTGTAGCTAGGGAAACCAGATTACTTTACCAGCTGCAGATGTTGTAGCTAGGGAAACCAGCTTACTTTGACCTTAGAGAACCCAGTACCGCCTCCGATGGAAACCTTAACATCTTTTTCCTCCGTCAACTGGCAAAAGCACACACACAAGACAGTGTTTTCTTTAAAGGAGCGTTTGAAAAAATGGTTTTGTGCGTGGGGATGGATGCTATGGGTCCTAGTCTCACCTGGATGGGCCGGGCTACTGGTATCTTCTGTGTGAGCGTGACCTGGGGCAGGTCTCTCCCCTGGCTGTAGGAAACATCCACCTTCATGGCCAGCCTGCTGCTGTCGGCCTGCAGGGTGTACTGGGTCAGAGCCCCCAGAGCCATCATCATGTCCTGGGGGGGAGGAGGAGGGAGGAGGAGGAGGAGAGGGGGAGGGGAGGGGAGGGGGAGGAGAGGAGGAGGGGGGAGGAGGAGGAGGGGAGGAGGAGGAGGAGGGGAGGAGGAGGAGGAGGGAGGAGGAGGAGGAGGGGAGGAGGAGGAGGAGGAGGAGGGAGGAGGAGGAGGAGGAGGGAGGAGGAGTAGGGGAGGAGGAGAGGGGGAGGGGAGGGGAGGTGGAGGAGAGGAGGAGGGGGGAGGAGGAGGAGGGGAGGAGGAGGAGGAGGGGAGGAGGAGGAGGAGGAGGAGGGAGGAGGAGGAGGAGGAGGGAGGAGGAGTAGGGGAGGAGGAGGAGGAGGGAGGGGAGGAGGAGGGGAGGGGGAGGAGGAGGGGAGGAGAGGAGGAGGGGAGGAGGAGGAGGGAGGAGGAGGAGGAGGGGAGGGCGGGAGTGAGTGAGGAGGGAGGAGGGAGGAGGGAGGAGGAGGGGAGGAGGGGTGGAGGAGGAGGGAGGAGGAGGAGGGGAGAAGGAGGAGGGAGGAGGGAGGAGGGAGGAGGGGAGGAAGGAGGAGGAGGGGGAGGAGGAGGGGAGGAAGGAGGGGGAGGAGGAGGGGGAGGAGGAGGAGAGGAGAGGAGGAGGGGAGGAGGAGGAGGAGGAGGGAGGAGGAGGAGGAGGGGGGAGGAGGAGTAGGGGAGGAGGAGGAGGAGGGAGGGGAGGAGGAGGGGAGGGGGAGGAGGAGGGGAGGAGGAGGAGGGAGGGGAGGAGGAGGGGAGGAGAGGAGGAGGAGGGAGGAGGAGGAGGAGGGGGGAGGAGGAGTAGGGGAGGAGGAGGAGGAGGGAGGGGAGGAGGAGGAGGGAGGAGGAGGAGGGGAGAAGGAGGAGGGAGGAGGGAGGAGGGGAGGAAGGAGGAGGAGGGGGAGGAGGAGGGGAGGAAGGAGGGGGAGGAGGAGGGGGAGGAGGAGGAGAGGAGAGGAGGAGGGGAGGAGGAGGAGGGAGGAGGAGGAGGAGGGGGGAGGAGGAGATGGGGAGGAGGAGGAGGAGGGAGGGGAGGAGGAGGGGAGGGGGAGGAGGAGGGGAGGAGGAGGAGGAGGGAGGGGAGGAGGAGGGGAGGAGAGGAGGAGGGGAGGAGGAGGAGGGAGGAGGAGGAGGAGGGGGGAGGAGGAGTAGGGGAGGAGGAGGAGGAGGGAGGGGAGGAGGAGGGGAGGGGGAGGAGGAGGGGAGGAGAGGAGGAGGGGAGGAGGAGGAGGGAGGAGGAGGGGAGGGCGGGAGGGAGGGAGGAGGGAGGAGGGAGGAGGAGGGGAGGAGGGGAGGAGGAGGGGGAGGGAGGAGGAGGGGGAGGGAGGAGGGAGGGAGGGGAAGGAGGGAGGAAAGAGGTATAAGAGAAAGATTCTGATATAGCATGTGCGTGTGTGCGTGTGTGTGTATGGGTGTGTGTTTGTGCGTGTGCACGCGTGCGACGGTGAGACACACCTGTGCAGACTGGAAGCCTCCATAGTACTGTTCCTCTGTCAGCCACCTGACCACCGGCAGGGCGTAGCTCATCTTGTTCTTCAGCAGGGAGCTCAGCAAGACGTAGCTGGTGATCTCCACTGTGTGAGGAGGAAGCTGTTCACCCACCTTCACATTCTCCTGCCAGTACCTCACGTTAACTGGGTTCCCTGCACCACACACATAATCATATGATTACTATGGCAGAATATTTCTCTCTTTGTTTTTTGCCTCTTGTGAGCAACACAGGTTCTGTCTGACCGAAGGAAACGAGACAGACATTTACACATTTACATTTAATCATTTAGCAGACGCTCTTATCCAGAGCGACTTACAGTAAGTACAGGGACAGACAGACAGACAGACAGACAGGAGGACAGACAGGAGGAAAGATAGACAGACAGACAGACAGACAGGAGGACAGACAGGAGGAAAGATAGACAGACAGACAGGAGGACAGACAGGAGGAAAGATAGACAGACAGACAGGAGGACAGACAGGAGGATAGACAGACAGACAGACAGGAGGACAGACAGGAGGAAAGATAGACGGACAGACAGACAGACAGACAGGAGGACAGACAGACAGACAGACAGGAGGACAGACAGGAGGACAGACAGGAGGACAGACAGACAGACAGGAGGACAGACAGGAGGACAGACAGACAGACAGGAGGACAGACAGGAGGAAAGATAGACGGACAGACAGACAGGAGGACAGACAGGAGGAAAGATAGACGGACAGACAGACAGGAGGACAGACAGGAGGAAAGATAGACAGACAGGAGGACAGACAGGAGGAAAGATAGACAGACAGACAGACAGGAGGACAGACAGGAGGAAAGATAGACAGACAGACAGACAGACAGACAGGAGGACAGACAGGAGGAAAGATAGACAGACAGACAGGAGGACATACAGGAGGAAAGATAGACGGACAGACAGACAGGAGGACAGACAGGAGGAAAGATAGACAGACAGACAGGAGGACAGACAGGAGGAAAGATAGACAGACAGACAGACAGGAGGACAGACAGGAGGAAAGATAGACAGACAGACAGACAGACAGGAGGACAGACAGGAGGACAGACAGGAGGACAGACAGACAGGAGGACAGACAGGAGGACAGACAGGAGGACAGACAGGAGGACAGACAGACAGGAGGACAGACAGGAGGACAGACAGGAGGACAGACAGACAGGAGGACAGACAGACAGGAGGACAGACAGGAGGACAGACAGACAGGAGGACAGACAGGAGGACAGACAGACAGGAGGACAGACAGACAGGAGGACAGACAGGAGGACAGACAGGAGGACAGACAGACAGGAGGACAGACAGACAGACAGGAGGACAGACAGACAGGAGGACAGACAGGAGGACAGACAGACAGGAGGACAGACAGACAGGAGGACAGACAGACAGGAGGACAGACAGACAGGAGGACAGACAGGAGGACCTTTCTCCCTGGAGGACTTCTCCAGATCCTTGTACAGGATGTTTGCTATTGGGTTCCTTAGATCCTGCAGCAGGAGGGCGTAGGCGGCCACCGCCCTCACATAGATACTCTTGACCCCTTGTGCATTCTGGGAAACATAGTCTGCAGCACGCTTCAGACTGTCAGAAAAGTCCTGGGAGGGGTGAAAGGTTGTGACAATGTTGTGACATCATTTCACAGGCCAGTTAAGGCCTGTTCATATGGCCTCAACAACACACACCAACAATGTTCAACAAACAGCAAACGTTCCACTGTTGGCTGTTGGGTTTGGACTGTTTGGAAACATGACGTCAAACTGTTTCAACCTTCAGGTGCAGCTTATTGTTGTCCAATTCCGTGACCGTCTTGATCCCGATCATGACGAAGGAGGTGATGAGGATCCGGAACTCAGGGCTGCCCTGTTTCACATCCTGCATGGAGAAGGCCTCAGCACACACACACACATACACACACACACCATACACACACACACCATACACACACACATCATACACACACATATGGGAGTCAGGTGGCTGAGCGGTTAGGGAATCAGGCTAGTAATCTGAAGGTTGCCAGTTCGATTCCCGGCCGTGTAAATTGACGTTGTGTCCTTGGGCAAGGCACTTCACCCTACTTGCCTCAGGGGGAATGTCCCTGTACTTACTGTAAGTCGCTCTGGATAAGAGCGTCTGCTAAAATGACTAAATGTACACACACACATACCTTAGTAACGTAAATAATGTACTGCCTTCTTGGCAAGACGTATGGATCTGTGTGTGTGCGTGTGGTGTGTGCGTGTGGTGTGTGCGTGTGGTGTGTGTGGTGTGTATGTGTGTGTGTGTGTGCATGCGTGTGGTGTGCATGTGTGTGTGTGCTTCCCAGATGCAGGGGGTCACCTACAGTAAACTTGGTGTCAGGGGAGTCCTCCACGAACGAGCCGTCCGCAACCTGGGCTGTGTCCACCAGCCAGGACAGGGTTCTGAACATGGAGTCATAGTCCGCTGAACCGAAGTCCAAGTAGCTCGCCACCTGGCCCATGGTCTTCATCACTTGAGATGTCACCCTGCAAGACAGGCAGACAGACAGGCAGGGAGGAAGACAGTCAGGCAGGGTCACAGGGCTGGCAGACAGACAGACAGGTAAGGAGGCGGGCAGAGACAGACAGGTAAGGAGGCGGGCAGAGACAGACAGACAGACAGGTAAGGAGGCGGGCACAGACAGACAGACAGGTAAGGAGGCGGGCAGAGACAGACAGACAGGTAAGGAGGCGGGCAGAGACAAACAGACAGACAGGTAAGGAGGCGGGCAGAGACAGACAGACAGGTAAGGAGGCGGGCAGAGACAGACAGACAGAGAGACAGACAGGGTAACTCACAAGGTGCTGGGCCCCTTCTGCTTCCACATGCTGTAACTCCCGTCTCGATTTATGAAGGACTTGACGCTCACGATGCCTTTAGGAGGCAGGAGGCAGGAGGCAGGAGGCAAGAGACAGATGTAGGAGGCAGAAGGGAGAAAGGAGGCAGGTCAGTATTAACACTTGCTGATTTTAGATAAACATCTGAGAAATAAAGAGACAGAGAGAGACACAGACAGACAGAGAGAGAGAGAGAGAGAGAGAGAGAGAGAGAGAGAGAGAGAGAGAGAGAGAGAAAAGCATGAGTAAAGCAGAGAGGCCAAACTAAAAGCACGTCTCCCCCACCCTCCTTCATCTTCTTCTTTATGTTCCCTGGGCTGATGGGTTCGTGGGGGTCCAAGGTCCCCCAGCGACCCAGCTTCTCCAGGAAGTGGAACACGTAGTAGTATGGCGTGACCCTGAGCACGTCCATCTGACCAGACCCCATCGGGACATTCAGCAGCTTCTCCAGTCCCTTGGGCTCCCCCACGATGGCCAGGATCTCCCCCAGGACCTCTCCTGCAGGGAGGGACACGCCGGACGGCCGGCGGGCGGGCGTGAGGGGTTACAGCAGGGTTCCTGGACAGATACCTGCCTGTAGGTTTCTCCTCCAACATGAATCTAGCACACCTGATTCTAATAATCAGCTGGCTGATCAAGTAACTAGTGTTGTGGTTGAAGCATAACCCAACAGGCAGGTAGCTCTCGGAACAGGGTTGGAGACCCCTGGGTTAGAGGTCAAATCCTGTCCCCCCTGTGTGTGCATGTGTGTGTGTGTGTGTGTGTGTGATAAATCAGTACCTGTCATAAAGTACCTGATATGATCAGCTGTCTGTCCACCGAGGTGTAGGGGACGACCTGCTCAGGGACCCAGTACTTCATCTGGACTGAACTGATGGAACTCCCTGAAGACACAACAACACAACACACAACAACACAACACACAACACACAACAACACAACACACAACAACACAACACACAACACACAACAACACAACACCAACACACAACAACACAACACCAACACACAACACCAACAACACAACACACAACAACACAACACACAACAACACAACAACAACACAACAACACAACACACAACACACAACACACAACACAACACACAACACAACACACAACAACACAACACACAACAACACAACACCAACACACAACACACAACAACACAACAGCAACAGGATTACAGGAGATGCAAACGTAACACACCTGTCGGAAATGTTTTGTAGCCAGTAAGATCTCAAAAGCATCAAATCCACATCAGTGTAAATGTATTGAGGCAGTTTCCTTGCGTCATCATCGCCGTGCAGACAGTGTTAGCCTCCGTGCTTCTCAACACTTTAATAATAATGTGACCAGTCGTGTGGCAGCACTCCAACACCTACCGTACAGGGCTCTGGGATCTAGGTTCTTTACTTCCAACTTCTCCGTCAAGACTCCCTCAGGCTGGAGGGATCGTAAAATTAACAATCAAAATACTTCACAAATAATCATTTAAATAATATTTCTCAGAAGGATCCAATCTCTGCCATGATCAACTTTCCACACACTGCAGATGGCAGTTGAAGCAATCATTGTGTGATGGGGAAAAAACACACACACAAAAATAAATTATATATATAAAATAATAACATAATAATTGTGTCCTTGTGACTGAGAGCAGACCTTGACATAAAGAGTCTTCTGTACTGTGTCCAGGACGCCCTGAGAGGTCTGCAAGGTGAAGGTGAGCTCATGTCTTCCGCTCTCAAACGCCAGCAGGGTGAAGGTGACTGGACGGACAGAGTCTTGCTGCAAGGTGGACATTGTGCACTTGGTGGTCCAGAGCCCGTCCTTGTCCACGCTGTGCCCATGGTACAGACACACGCCTGGGCCCGCTGTCAGGGTCACGCAGAACTGACAGAGACAGTGAGGAGGGAGACAAGACAGGTTAAAGTGGCCTGCTGTCCTCTGGTTCCCTCACCTGTCCTGGTCTTTTTGTCTCTCTCTCTCTCTCTCTCTCTCTCTCTCTCTCTCTCTCTCTCTCTCTCTCTCTCTCTCTCTCTCTCTCTCTCGGTCTCCCTCTCTTTCTGTGTGTCTCTCTCTCTCTGTGTGTCTCCCTCTCTCTGTGTCTCTGTGTGTGTGTGTGTATCTCTCTCTCTCTCTCTCTCTCTCTCTCTCTCTCTCTCTCTCTCTCTCTCTCTCTCTCTCTCTCTCTCTCTCTCTCTCTCTCTCTGGGCTGGGTCAAGCTGGATCTCCCTCTCTTTCTGTGTGTCTCTCTCTCTCTGTGTGTCTCCCTCTCTCTGTGTCTCTGTGTGTGTGTATCTCTCTCTCTCTCTCTCTCTCTCTCTCTCTCTCTCTCTCTCTCTCTCTCTCTCTCTCTCTCTCTCTCTCTCTCTCTCTCTCTCTCTCTCTCTCTCTCTCTCTCTCTCTCTCTCTCTCTCTCTCTCTCTCTCTCTCTCTCTCTCTCTCTCTCTCTCTCTCTCTCTCTCTCTCTCTCTCTCTCTGAGCTGGGTCAAGCTGGGGTCAGGGATGCCGACCTGCAGGTCATGCGTCTGCTGGTTGTAGACGGAGCCGCTGAGCTGGAGCTGTTCCCCCCGGACCATGGAGTAGGGCAGGGGCACATCCACACTCACCGGCTGGGTGACGGAGATCTGCTTGGGCTCTGCCACACAGAGGCCTGGGGGCAGGGGAAGGGGTTTGGGGGTAGTTTGATGGAGAGAAGGAGAATTGAGAGAGGATAGGGAGGGGCAGGGGGGTTGGTGGGGCAATGGTTGAGAGGGTGAGGGGTAATATTAAGGAAAGATGGTTAGGGGAAGATGGTTAGGGGAGGGGTCAATACACTTTAGGAAAAAAGTCACAGTGTTGAAGCCCTGTAGGGTTGCAGTACCACAACCTGCTACTAGGTGGCGACTGTGATCTATTTTCTGGTGAACAGCCTTGAGTCCAGACCTATCTTAAAGACACAGCTGAACCACGGACCACCTCACTGAGACCAGGAGGGGAGGAGGAGACAGGGAGTGGACAGGATATGACATAATATTAAGTGAGGATATGACATCACAGTACCGTTGGCAAACATGGCCACCGCTGAGATCTCCCATGTGGTCAGAGAGTCTGGCAGCTTGACAGGTAAAGTCAACACCCCAGCCCTGGAGAGGGAGGGAGGGAGGGAGGGAGGGAGGGAGGGAGGGAGGGAGGGAGGGAGGGAGGGAGGGAGGGAGGGAGGGAGGGAGGGAGGGAGGGAGGGAGGGAGGGGAGGGAGGGAGGGAGGGAGGGAGGGGAAGGGTGATCGGGGGGTGAGTGCAGTGACCCTTTTAGAAAGAGTATAGTACTGACAGATACAGACAGGTCAGATAGGTGAAGCTCTATAGATCCATGTTGTATCCAGTGTGTGTTTGTGTGTGTTTCGTCCTTACCTAGCGACATGGACCTCAAACAGCCAACTTTCTGGGAAAAAGCTTCTCACATACTTGGGAGTGTTGTCAAACACTGTCTCAAAATCTACACACACATGCATACACACACACATACACACACATGCACACACACACAGCTGGAGTTATCAGCCATAGCAAAGCATTGATATTTTCTGGAAATGTTGACCTAGTGACCTAGCCCTAACCCTTAACCTGCCCCAACAGTGACTAAGACCAGCCCGTTGAAGACACAGAAACTCACCGGCCCTCGCATTCCACAGCTCCGTGTCTGGTTGGTGTTTAGAAAACTCACAGCACTCCACAAACACCTGCCGGGCCCTTTGCACAGACAGGAGTTTGTACACCATGTGACCCTCCTTGGGGAGGACCTTGAGGCGGTCGGAACATTGGACGTACACCGGGTGGTGTTTCAGGCCTGCCCAGCAGAAGGCCACATACTCCAGGTACAGTTTAGCTGCGGATAACACGCCCGGTAGAGGCAAGAGACGGGTAAACACCACGGTACAGAGTCACGTGACTCGTACACAGGGTCACGTGACTCGTACACAGGGTCACGTGACTCGTACACATTTGCTGTTTGTTGTCAGCGTGTTGTGGAGGAGTACGGATGGTCGATTGTTGACCTACATTTCTCTTTCTTCATCTCATAGGTGAGCGACCGTTTGGGCCGGACCAGCTCCTGACAGACGTCCTCTGAGCATGAGAGGTCAGGTGGGGGTCAAGAGGAGACACACAGGTCAGGTGGGGGTCAAGAGGAGACACACAGGTCAGGTGGGGGTCAAGAGGTGACAGACAGGTATAAAATATATATACGTATATCATGACCTGTACTTGATGTGCTAAATAAATGTGAGAGGCCAGGAGTGGTACTGCATGTACCGTGTGATACTGCTGTGAGAGGCCAGGAGTGGTACTGCACGTACCGTGTGATACTGCTGTGAGAGGCCAGGAGTGGTACTGCACGTACCGTGTGATACTGCTGTGAGAGGCCAGGAGTGGTACTGCACGTACCGTGTGATACTGCTGTGAGAGGCCAGGAGTGGTACTGCACGTACCTTGTGATGGGATGGCCTTGGCGTTGGCGTTGGTCATGAAGGTGAGACCAGCCAGGCGGAAGATGTCTGCGATGTCTTTACCCCCGCCTCCTCCACAGCCTGGGTCACTCTTCTCAATGTGGCGTAGCACCTAAACACAGGGGTCAGGAATCGGATGCGATTCAGCGTCATCCGAATCTAACGCACATCACATCAGTTAGATTTGTGTGTCCAGTGCAGAGGGGCGGGGTTAGCGGGCCTCACCTTGGCCATGGGGTCGACCCGGGAGGAGCGGAGAGCCTGCAGGGCCGTGTCCGTGGCCGACAGCGCCACCAGGGCCTCGGTCCCCGTCCTCACCTGCAGACTGACGCTGGAGCCGGGCCGCGCCTGCTGCGTCGCCACGTAGGACAGCTCTGCCTGGGAAACACACACACCAGGAACCTGTCATCCAATCAGGAGAGGCTTTTAACCAAACACACAAACATGGATGGTGAGTCACTAGCCAGTTCCAGGTCTGTTCCAGGTCACCAGCCTCAGTCACAGCTCTAGGCCATGGTCCTGTTAGAGTTATGACCACAAGCTAGACACTAGGTGCTGAGCTAGGCTAACCTGGAGCCCGTTCATGCAGTTAGCCTTGACCCCAAGCCACACAGAGTCTGCCACCAGCTCAGTGGCTCCCTCGCCGTGCAGAACGTAGTAGACCAGCACGCGGATGGACGGCACCATCCGAGGGGTCACCTGGAACCTCACGGACTGCACCGAGCCCCCCAGGTGCGGCTGCGTGTCGGACGCTTCCACACGACCGTTAGAGATCACCTGGAGCCCCGAGAGAGGGAGGACACGTCAGGTGTTTGGGTGATGGTTAGGGTTAGTGTGTGATGGGTGTTTGTTACATATTATATAGGTTTGCTTGATTTTCATCCAAAGCCACGAACAAACAGTGCATGTAGAGAGCAGATCTGCAGAGGGCAGATCTGCAGATCTGCAGATCTGCAGTCTGCAGAGGGCAGATCTGCAGAGTCTGCAGAGTCTGCAGAGAGCAGATCTGCAGAGGGCAGATTTGCAGATCTGCAGAGAGCACTATAAACACCGTATCAAACATGGTGAGCTCAGGTGCCCTACTCACCAGGTAGCTGACACTCTTGATGTTCAGGAAGGCAGCAACACTGAAGACCACATCGATGTTGGCCTGTGTCCCGACCTCCAGGGTGTTCAGGTTGGGGGGGACGCTAATGTAGAGGTAACGTTTCTTGGGAGAGTTGTACACCGTGGCCTCCAGAACAAACTCAGCCTGGCTCTGAGGGGGCAGGTAACTGTCGTCCGTCTTGAACTGAAATCAAAAGTCAGTTCGTGTGATGACGATACTGTCGTCTCCCCTGTGCAGTTCATTTATTTGTTTTCGGCAATATGGTAGTTTTTGGGGGTTGGTAGGTGTGACTTCAATGTGCTTACAAATACATATCTGAATTAAGTTTACATCTTCAATAATAATATCTTAATGACTTTAACATCTAAATGTAAACCCAGGTAGATGTTTGACATCTTTGGAATTCAAGACAAAATGTAATATATCAATATTTGAGTTAGCAGAGGCCAGCTACGGCTAATTCAGAGGTCTCTGGGTAGGAGCGAGGCCTGTCCAGTAGATGGGAGACCAGGAGAGATGGGAGACCAGGAGAGATGGGAGACCAGGAGAGATAGGAGACCAGGAGAGATGGGAGACCAGGAGAGATGGGAGACCAGGAGAGATGGGAGACCAGGAGAGATAGGAGACCAGGAGAGATGGGAGACCAGGAGAGATAGGAGACCAGGAGAGATAGGAGACCAGGAGAGATGGGAGACCAGGAGAGATAGGAGACCAGGAGAGATGGGAGACCAGGAGAGATAGGAGACCAGGAGAGATGGGAGACCAGGAGAGATGGGAGACCAGGAGAGATAGGAGACCAGGAGAGATGGGAGACCAGGAGAGATGGGAGACCAGGAGAAATGGGAGACCAGGAGAGATGCGCTCACGTTGATCCTGGCGGTGAGGGTGTTGGCCGGCCAGTTACAAATGAAGTACGCCACGCCGTCAGAGCCCGTCTTCGTCTTCTGCTGGGCGCAGTCCAGCCTCTCCGTGTCCATGGAGACAGTGGTTGCCATGGCTTCCAGCAGTTTGACAGGTACCCGGGCCACGGGCTCACCCAGAGGATCCAGCACCAGCATCTATACCAGAACCACACCAGAACCACACCAGAACCACACCACACCAGAACCACACCAGAACCACACCAGACCCACACCAGACCCACACCAGAACCACACCAGAACCACACCAGACCCACACCACACCAGAACCACACCAGACCCACACCAGAACCACACCAGAACCACACCAGACCCACACCAGAACCACACCAGAACCACACCAGACCCACACCACACCAGAACCACACCAGACCCACACCAGACCCACACCAGAACCACACCAGACCCACACGACACCAGAACCACACCAGAACCACACCAGAACCACACCAGAACCACACCAGTCCCACACCAGAACCACACCAGAACCACACCAGAACCACACCACACCAGACCCACACCAGACCCACACCAGATCACACAGGGCACACACAGGACATATCTATACCAACCCTACCCCCCATGTCTGTCTACTGAACATCACTCTCCTTCATTACATGTGTGCAGGACATGTCCCACACACATTTCGAGAACAGCTAATGTGTCCCTTCCACTTTTATTAAGTCCTTCTAACAGCATGATCCTCAACTACGCCCCGTTACGGAAGACTGTGATGGTGATGATGGTGATGATGATGTCCTACCCTGATTTTGTACGGCAACAGGGGTTTGATGAAGAGCGGTGTGGCCAGGAGTTTCATGGTGTACGGAGACTTCACAAACTTCACGGTTGTCAACTCAGCTTCCTGGGAGAGACCACCTGAGGCGAGGGGGGAGGTGTGTTGTCATGTTCCAGTTTAGAGGCAGACGTCAGATCTGGTGCTGTGTGGGGTCGGTGACTTACCGGTTCTTTCCATCACGCTGACCGCAACATACAAGTTTTCTTTTCCAAACATCTGCTCCAGGGTCAGTGGACTCTCGTGGTGAGCCAAGGCACGCTTCACGTTGACTGTCGTTTCCATCGTCCCGTCGTCCTGCAACTGAGAGGCAGGAACTTTGTTTATACACCGCCCTCAGACACGAGGCAGTGTGCTTTACATAGAACCATGTTCTACAGTAAACACAGGATGTTGAAGCGTGAGGAGACACGTGACTGAGCGTGGGGAGAGACCTGACTGAGTGTGGGGAGAGACCTGACTAAGCGTGGGGAGACCTGACTGAGCGTGGGGAGACCTGACTGAGCGTGGGGAGAGACCTGACTGAGCGTGGGAGAGACCTGACTGAGCGTGGGGAGAGACCTGACTGAGTGTGGGGAGAGACCTGACTGAGCGTGGGAGAGACCTGACTGAGCGTGGGGAGACCTGACTGAGCGTGGGGAGAGACCTGACTGAGCGTGGGAGAGACCTGACTGAGCGTGGGGAGAGACCTGACTGAGTGTGGGGAGAGACCTGACTGAGCGTGGGGAGACCTGACTGAGCGTGGGGAGACCTGACTGAGCGTGGGGAGAGACCTGACTGAGCGTGGGGAGAGACCTGACTGAGCGTGGGGAGAGACCTGACTGAGCGTGTCTCACCTCGGTTCTGACGATGGAGCCGGACAGGACGACCGGAGTTTTTTTGCCGCTCACGTAACCAAACCTCAGGTAGACTATCGCACCGGAAACAGGAGCTCCGTGGACGTACCTACAACGCAGTACAGGTCACACACACATACACACATGGTAAACACACACACACATTGCTCTGTCCTCCAACCCACCTGCCGACGACCTTGATTTTGAATTGTTCAGCGTTCCCGTAGCTCAGGTAGTTGGACTCTGGCAGGATCTGGATGGCGATGCTGGGTAGAACTGAGACCAGGGGAGAGGGAATTCAGACTGACCAGGACCCTGGCCTGAGACCAGGGGAGAGGACATTCAGACTGACCAGGACCCTGGCCTGAGACCAGGGGAGAGGACATTCAGACTGACCAGGACCCTGGCCTGAGACCAGGGGAGAGGACATTCAGACTGACCAGGACCCTGGCCTGAGACCAGGGGAGAGGACATTCAGACTGACCAGGACCCTGGCCTGAGACCAGGGGAGAGGACATTCAGACTGACCAGGACCCTGGCCTGAGACCAGGGGAGAGGACATTCAGACTGAGCAGGACCCTGGCCTGAGACCAGGGGAGAGGACATTCAGACTGAGCAGGACCCTGGCCTGAGACCAGGGGAGAGGACATTCAGACTGAGCAGGACCCTGGCCTGAGACCAGGGGAGAGGACATTCAGACTGAGCAGGACCCTGGCCTGAGACCAGGGGAGAGGACATTCAGACTGACCAGGACCCTGGCCTGAGACCAGGGGAGAGGACATTCAGACTGACCAGGACCCTGGCCTGAGACCAGGGGAGAGGACATTCAGACTGACCAGGACCCCTGGCTCTGCTCTGTTCTGACGCCTCAGGATGGGAACTATGACCCCCAGGTTAATTGTAGCAGGGGCGTAGGTTTCATTTTATTAAAAAAGCCTGGCCCCGCCCACGTTTGAAAACAGACCGAGCCCCCCCCCCCCCCCTGGGCCGTTGGCATGACGCCGGCCTACTCACCGTATTCCTTGATCTCGAACTGAGCTCTGACCGAGGTGACCAGAGGTGCCCCGTACGATGCCTCCACAGACCACAAGCCAAACCTGCCGTCACATGTCAACATCACATACAGACACCACTGCTGTCAGTGTGCGCATTGGGATTCTAGGTTCAGACCTTAAGGAGGGCTCAATGGGGGTGACATGATGTGTCTTGCACTGTAAAAAACCCTGCTTAATCACACATTTTACCTTGATAACAATTAATACATTGTTTTAACAATTAATTAATAATAAATAAACATTTATTATTTAATATTTAACATATTAAATAATAATTTATATTAAACATTGTTTTGACATTGGCTAAACTCATACCCAAAATCCAACCCAGGTTACCCTACATTTACATTTAGCAGACGCTCTTATCCAGAGCGACTTACAGTAAGTACAGGGACATTCTCCCGAGGCAAGTAGGGTGAAGTGCCTTGCCCAAGGACACAACATCAGTTGGCATGACCGGGAATCGAACTGGCAACCTTCGGATTACTATCCGGATTCCCTCACCGCTCAGCCACCTGACACCCTGACAGTCATAACCCTCTCAAAACTTCTCTCTCCTCATGAGTTATAACATCTCTGCGGAACATTCCTTCTACTTCTCTGGGAGCATGAAGCTGTGTCGCCTAAATGTTCCTGGAAACATTTAATTTAGGAAAAAACACATAACATCTACATGGTCTTGATTTCCTGTCCTCTTTCTCATCTGGTTCTCTCTGTCTGTCTCTTTCTCTGTGCTGACCCCATCCAGCTCTCTCTCTCTCTCTCTCTCTCTCTCTCTCTCTCTCTCTCTCTCTCTCTCTCTCTCTATCCTCCCCAGTATAAATCTGCTGTTGCCAGTAAAATCTAAAGTTTGAGTTTTAACAATTTTCTTCATTAGTCAGTGCATTAATTTAGATTGATAATCCTGGAAAGAATGTACACAGTGTCCCAATCAACGCCAGGGAGGTATTCCAGAAAGCAGGTTATGCAACATAACTGGGTAAGTTAACCCAACAGCTGATTTGCAATGTTGCTACAACGCTGGGTGTCAGCTGGGGAGTTAACTTACCCGGGTATGTCACATGACCTACTTTCTGGAATACCCCCCAGGTGTCGGACTCAGCACACAAGTCAAAATTGAGGTAGGCTAAGAAAACATGACAAACCTAAAGATAGTTTCTAAATGATAGGCCAACCAATCATCTTATTTTGACTAAAACATAAAAAAAATATTACATGAAGCTCAAAAAAACAGTATTTGCACTCAAATGAATGCGAGCGCTCGCATTAGCTATTGATGTCCCTGCCAAAGCTGATATAAAACTTGCGTCCCTGATCTGTTGTATAGTGGGTTAATCAAGGGGAGGTTCTATAGCCTAGTCGTGCATTGAGCGCAGATTGAAATAAAAAAAGGGAATGAATTAGGGGCCTGTACCTCAGTAGAGTTTTATGTCTAACAACGCCTCTGGGTCTGAGTAGCCTACTACAACACTAGTGTGGACTTCCTCTCAGGATAAAGCTTACTTGGGTTTGAGGGGTATTTTGAAGGGGTCCTGCAGAGACGGAATACCCTGACTGTTCTGCAACTCCACCGTCTCCACGATCTCCTCATCTGGATCCTGCGGAGAGACAGTTCTGTTCTAGCGTGTTCTGCGTTCTGCGTTCTGGAAGGGGAGAACTATGAGAGGTCACTCACTCTGAAGGTCACGAACACGTTACGCTTGGCTGTGGTGAGATCCTCATTCAGGGAGAAAGCCCGGACCTTCACTGTTCATACACACACAAACACACACACAGACATAAAGTGACTACAGCATGGTTATACATTGCTGGCATTATAATGCATATAAACATGAGCCCTCTCTCCCTCCCTCTCCTCCCTCCCCCCTCCCCTCTCTCTCCCCCCCTCTCTCCACCTGACTGTTGAGGGGTGTACAGTGGTTTGTCCGTCTGTATAAACAGGAATCCGCTCCTCCTGGAAACAGGGATCTCAACAGAGTTGCTGAACTCGTTGGTCTGAGCAAAGAGGATGACGTGGGTTGCATCTTTCACCAGCCCCCTGACCTGGGTGGGCACCAGGAGGGTTTTAATCACCATTTCATACAGTCAAACAAGGTATACTTACACTAAGTGACAATAAATAAATACCTTAAAAAGCTATTCCAAACAAAAAATACAAAATACAAAATAAAGAAACACAGAATGAAAAGTTTTACAAACTTCCAGTACAGGTACAGTCTCTCAAATATCAAATGTCTCAAATCAGGTATTTCCTTCTTCTAAAGCACAATTATTATATATTTTTTTAACCTGCTGTTTAAAATTTCACAACTTCAGAGTCCAGTAAGGTCGAACGTTGCCAGGACAACACTACCTGGTGGCCGCACTGCACTAATACCTCCACCTGGGGGCGCTGTCAGGCCAAAAACTGTACTAGGTAGGAAGTTTTGTATTTAGTCCTATTTAAATCAATTTATTCTACTCTACGATTTGAAGGTTTCACTCGTTCGATAGCTAGTGCTAGCTAACTAGCTTTTTCCGTTGAAAATAAAAGTAACTCATTTGGCAACAATTTTAACAGACCGGGAAGGCAACACGTATAGTATTCTACCTGCGCTCGTTGCTGTCTCAGGAATGTCGAACGAGTGAAAATGTCAAATCGTAGAGTAGAATACATTGATTTAAATAGGACTAAATACAAAACTTCCTACCTAGTACAGTTTTTGGCCTGACAGCGCCTCTGGGCTGTGAGCTTAGTGAGACATGGAAGTCCCTTCTGAACAGGAGAGGAAGGAAAAGGATAGTGTGGAGGGTTCAAAGAGTTTCTGCTGTAATGTTTCCCATCCTGTTGCAGTATCCGCACAGTGACATGGGAAGGATTCGAACCTCCAACCTTTACATCTCCAGACAAACCACCACCTACCCAAAAACACCTGTCCTCTCACCTGTAGACTGATGGTCTGCTGGTGGGAGGAGCTTGTCGTCAGGGTGACAAAGGCCTTGTCGTAGACCTTGGCGTCTCTCGCCAGTGAGCTCTTCAGCTCCAGGTACACCTGCACGTCCTCGGTGTAGTCCATCACCTGCACCATCACGCGCTCGCTGGCCTCCAGGCGCCAGATCTTAGGGGCCGTGATCAGGTACCTGCAGGGGAACGCTGGGTTGAGAAGGTCGCAGGTCGAAGGTCGATCGTTTGAGAAGGAAGAGATGCCCACGCTGTGATCCACGCTCTCGCTCAGCGTGACACACTCTTACACACACTGTCAATACACACTCTTACACACACTGTCAATACACACTCTTACACACACTGTCAATACACACTCTTACACACACTGTCAATACACACACTTTTACACTGTCAGACACACACTTTTACACACACTGTCAGACACACACTTTTACACTGTCAGACACACACTTTTACACTGTCAGACACACACTTTTACACACACTGTCAGACACACTTACGATTTGGAGTCCTGTGTCTCCGCCAGGCCCAGGAGGAGGAAGCTCAGGAGGAGGGTCCTCATGGTCGTCTCACACACACACACACACACACCGCTGACAGCAGGGAGGAAGGGAGATGCTTCTGTCTATCCAAGAGGTACACACACACGGCCGGGACCAGAGGAATGGAGATGTGTTTCGGTCTGAGAGGAGCAGCTCTCTGGGGTGACCCTTCTGCCCCCCTCCAACACAGCCTGGCTGGGTTAATGATTCCAACAGGAGAGGGGGGGGGGAGGGGGGGGGAGGGGGGGGGGAGGGGGAGCTTCTCTTCAGCCCTCCTGATCTGAGATGCATCTCTGCAGCTGTCGTCTGTTCTTGTCCTGATCACACACAAACACACCTCCCACACACAGACACATACACATACATACATACATACATACATACATACATACATACATACATACATACATACATACATACATACATATACATACATACATACATACAATCGCAGACGGACACACACACACTCACACACACACACAGGTAAAATGCAGTTTTGTGGGTGTGTTTTCAGAATGGAGTTTCAAGGATTGCAGAATAATCTGTGTGAAAGTCCATCAGCTGAACAAGGTTCAAGTCTAAAACCTCTCATTTGCGTTTGTTTAAACGTCCACAAACAATTGTGTTGACACAGTTAGATAAAGTTAGATTTCCGAAAAATCACATGCTTTTGCTCAGGAAAATTCTCACAATCAATGGATTTAGCAAACATTTGTCCCTCCCACACACACATACACACATACACACACGCAGAAACAAGAATCTACAGATACACACCCAAGTCAAGTCTTTCTTTTGTTATAGTAATATTTATGGTATATTTGTCACAATAATTCAGTAAAAACATTGTGTGTTGCATTTGACAGCAAAGGCTAAGCAATCATTTACTTGGAGCATTAGCTGCAATACAAAGTGGTCGATATATAAGTAAACATAATATATACTGTTACACTTTTAGCATTTAAGTTATACATAACGTTATACTTACGTTATACTGAGATAAAGTGACCGTTTTGGAAATAGAGTACATCTTATCAATAACATATTTACATAGCTTGTACATTTTGTTTAAGTTATTTACACATTGTAAACTCCTCGGACAGTCACTGCACATACACAGCAAGGACTGGGCCAGTCCAGAGATATGCTTCATACACTGAAGTTAAAAATGACATGTTTTGAATTTCACTCAAACTTTGAGGAATTGTTTTTTCAACTCCTTCCTAGTCTGATGTGGTTGTGACTGCTCTACAGAGCATCACATGTACATCACATGTACAGAGCATCACATGTACATAACATGTACAGAGCATCACATCTGGGATCATCTTGGTTGTCTCCTGGCCCAGTGCCACATTAGACAGGATCTCTTTAAACAGCATACGGGAGTCAGTTGGCTGAGCGGTGAGGGAGTCGGGCTAGTAATCCGAAGGTTGCCAGTTCGATTCCCGGTCATGCCAACTGACGTTGTGTCCTTGGGCAAGGCACTTCACCCTGCTTGCCTCGGGGGAATGTCCCTGTACTTACTGTAAGTCGCTCTGGATAAGATCGTCTGCTAAATGACTAAATGTAATGTAAATGTAAACTACACACCCCAATTTCAGCAGAAGCCCACCCCTTCATGTTTATAGAAAAAAAGTGATTTGTCGGAATCAACACCGGGACTGTTTTTGGTGTGTCGTTACTCTTGCTTAATGCACGAGGGATCAGTGTGAAATCTCCTATCCCAAAACACAAATCAGGTTCAAACTAATTTACTTCCCTATACTGCCCCCTTGTGACACAGCAAATAAACAACAGCTTCAGAAGTTGTATGCAAAACCAGGACACCAGAATCAGAAACTGTTTCTACAGGTCAGTTCCTACTGCTCAAACCAACACCAACAGCTGCTCTGTGGTGTGTCGTGGTGGTGTGGTGGTGTTGTGTTGTGTGGTGTGGTGGTGTTGTGTTGTGTTGTGTGGTGTGGTGTTGTGTTGTGTGGTGTGATATACCTGTCATCTTTCCTACCAGTGTGAACCAAGCAGCCAGCAGTAGTGTTTGGTGTTTGTTGGGGCCTACTGGTTGAAGTCACAGGTTCAAATCCCCCCTGTACATTGCTTTGGAGAAAAGGCGTCAAATAGACGTGATGTTGTGTGAGTCAGGCGGGATCTCCTCATCTTCCCCTGCCGCCTCACAGGCAGAGGGCAGTGTGTGTGTGAGGGTGTGTGTGTGTGAGGGTGTGTGTGTGAGGGTGTGTGTGAGGGTGTGTGTGTGTGAGCGCATGAGTGTGAGCGTGTGTGTGTGTGAGCACATGTGTATCTGTCATCTTTCTATCTCTCTGTCTGCTTCAGATGTATACACCCTCCTACTCCTCTTCTCCCACCCCCCAGCCCCCCAGCCCCCCTCCCCCTCCCTCTACAGCACCATGGTGGAGATGTGATGCACCAGCGAGGCAGGGTGCGGGTGGGGCACCTGGCTGAGGGGAGGGGGGGGCGGAGAGCGAGCCTGCAGCGCCCCCCCGACCCCCCCGACTCCCACCCCGACCCCCGCCCCCCCCGTGGGCCGATGCCGGGCGCTCTTCTGGTGCGCCCTCAGTCCCGCCAGCTGGGAGTAGGCGCTCTGGCAGACGTGGCACTTGTACGGGCGCTCCCCAGTGTGCAGCCTCACGTGGTTACGCAGCGTGGACGACTGGCTGAAGCGGCGGTTGCAGAAGCGGCAGACGAAGGGCTTGTCCAGCGTGTGGATGCGCATGTGCGAGCGCAGGTTGCTGCGGGAGTTGAAGCCGCGGTGGCAGATCACACAGCGCATGCGGCTGGCCGTCGCCAGGGACGACGAGGAGGAGGAGGAGGAAGAGGATGTGGAGGAGGAGCCATCGCAGAGGTGGAATTCATCTGGGAAGGGAGGGAGGGTGAGTGGAGGAGGGCTCTGTGTGTGTGTGTGTGTGAGAGTGTGTGAGAGTGTGTGTGTGTGTGTGTGTGTGTCAGACCCTCACCTGTCTTAATCTTCTTGCTCTGGTCCTCCTCAGTGCCCGGGACTCCAGGGATCCCCAGGAAGGTGTTGTGGGAGTTCCCATACCACACCAGCAGTTCCTGGTCTGGAGGGATAGTCTGCAGGGGGACACACGTTCAGAGGGTTATCTCCTTAATCTCAGCCCCAGAACTGGAGGCCCAGAGTGAGTGATGTGGGACGTGGTCCTCACCTCCACAGCCTTGTAGAAGATGCTGCCTCCCAGCTGCATCACCTCCAGGTTCTGCTCCTGCTCGTTGCGAGCGCACTTGATGTACGTCATCCAGCTGCGCTGGTCCTCCTGGCTGGCGTCGATGAAGTAGCGCACCGAGCCATCCTCGTTGAACACCTGCAGGACACCAGGGGTCAGGAGAGAGGTTAGGAGAGAGGTTAGAGGTCAGAGGTTGCGGCTCTGGGACCATGCAAGGAAACAGGTGTATCTTGACAAAAACATGTCGTTAGCCGGGCATGCAGACACACACACAAATGTCTACATCTGGAAGACTGTTTGTTTTTTTGTTTACCTCCCACATGAGGTTGTTGTTCTTGAAGAGGTCAACGTGCTCGGGGGAGATGACACGACCTGTGAAGGGCCCCATCTCTGTTCCCGCCTTGATCCACGTCTTAGAGAAGATGCCCAGGCCCTCACCGGGGACGGAGCTCTGGGCGATGATCACCTCGCTGGGGAGAACCAGGCTGGACAACTTCTGCACCTCTGGAGAGGAGGAGAGGGGAGTAGAGGAGGGGAGATGGGGAGGAGAGGAGAGGAGATGGGGAGTAGAGGAGGGGAGATGGGGAGGAGAGGAGAGGAAGGGAGGAGAGGAGGGGAGTCCAGTTAGCATGGTAAAACACGACTAAACTGCAACTTCATGAACAAATGTAACACTGTTCTGTAGATTAAAATGTGTTGAAAACTATAAAAAAAAATATTGTACACCGTTCAATGTTGCGCAGTGTTTTGTGTTTTAGGCTGAGGACATACAAAGGCTATACGTGTTCGCTTTTTGCCCGTTGATATCTGAGTCTTCAAGTGAAAAGTCGATGGAATGTGATGTGGGCTTCAAGAGAGAGCAGAGGTTTAAACTCCCGGTTCTCGTGCTGAATAGAGCGGTTTGTTCCGCTGCTGACGTGCTGGCTCTCAGCGCTCGTTAAAGGCAAATGGGGAGAGAAGGTTCATTCCAAATTCATTATCCCTTTTAAGAACTTTGTAGCAATACAACAAGAGTGAATGAAACGAGAATCTGTTGAAAGGGTCCGGGAATTTCTGACAAAAAAATGGAAAGACGATTAGGCGTCTGACATGGTGTGAATAGCAATAGAATTAGCCTTCACGGTTTATTAACGGAGGAACACCCGGTCTATAAAGGCGCCCGAAACTGAAAAAGGCTACTGTCGCGCAATAGCTGCCAGAACCAAGGAGAGAAGCTGTTCAGAATCTGAGATGGATGAATGGAGTCTAAACCCCGCAAAGCTTTTCAAGAAAAGAGGTTTTCTTTTCTTTTGTGCGCCCTGCAGTGTTTGGGAAACTTTCTCAGGTCAAGCACAGCGATAAGCTCATGAATTTAATACCCCTCTTTAAGTCACAACCAGTTACACGCCGAAGGAGCCTCTAAAAAGATACCCGGGGCCCGGGTTCGAGGAGGTTAACGCGGTACATGGTGAGAAATACTTGGAATCTCACCGTAGAAAATCAACATTTTACGCAAAATTGGGACTGATTTTGTCATAGGTCTAGCTTTCTTTCCAAATGTTTGGGAAAGTTTAGGCTAAACCTGGTCGTTGGCTTTTGTTCCCAATCCACAAAAGCTACTTTTTTTTAACTTCTTATTTTTTAAATATATATTAGGCTACATGTATGTAAAGACATAAAACAGGCTGGGACCACTATGTCAGGAAGTTTTTTTTTTTTATCTTACCGCCCGAGAAGGACTGCGCGAGGACCTCTGCGGTGAAGGCGGTTTTGGGACTGATGCTGGTCTTGTCCTCAAACAGGTGCTCCCCGAGCACGTTCCGCCAGCGGCCGTACAGGAAGCTGTGGAGGATATCTGAAGTGATGATTTCAGCCAGAGATAAACTCTGTTTAAATCCAGATTTCAGCACGAGCGTCTCGGCGGGAAGCACGGAACCCATGGTTACCGAGTCTGTAAGTTGTGCGTAAAAATTCAGATTGTTCTTCCCTAGTTTAAAACGTCCACCTGTTACCCCCAAAATATAATTAAGTAAATTTTACACTGAGATAAGAAAAAAACAAATCTAGATATTTTACGTCCTCTTTGCTGGATGTAAAAATAAAATATTGAGCCTGTTCCGATTCTCGGTGCTTTTATAGGGTGCTGGTGCGGCCTTCCTAATGATCTGATAATGACCCTCCCCTTCTGTTCTACAGCTTGTCCCATAGCAGAAGCCACGCTCTCAACTGAGTGGCCCCTCCTCGAGAGACCCGGTGTGTGCGTGTGTATTTTCTTAGGCCTAACCTTGGTGTGTGTGTGAGAGACAGAAAGACGGGGAGGGAGAGAGAGGTGCGTGGGTTGTGAGTGTATTGGGGGGGGGGGGTAAAGGGTCTGTTAACGACAGTGTCAGAATTCACGAGACCCACCTTGCACCCTTTACAATAACAAGCGATCCACAGCCACGGGTAGGGATAACAGTGTCTCGCGCTGGCATTGTTGCATGCGCGCAGTGAAACGTTGCATGCCACGCGGAGAACCAAACCTGCACACAAACATGACACAAAAAGATGACAAGTTAATCAACTGACATCAGCGAAGCACATCGAGCAAGTAGAATATAGTTTAGACTATAGTTTAAACACACCCTTATCCACTTCGATTTGACATCCGCACCTCAAGTTATTATATAAAAATCTATACATTAATTGGGCTCACCTTTTCAGAGAATTAGATCAGCTTTAGATCTTTATCCATTCAAGAACAAGATACAATTCGAAGAATTCCTTACTATATTTTAAGAACATTAAATGTTCACACGAGAACATGCAACCATATCACCGAATAGGTTACAGTTGTTCCGCAAAATAAAAAAGGATTGGATTTAGGCTTCAATTGAGGCTGGAAAAAGAAACAAGAAAAGATATTCGATGTTTGGATTTCAGATAGGCTTGCACATTTTACAATCCCCAACACTGTATTTCTGTTTATGGATCCATTTGTTTTAATGTGTTTTATGAATTGTTTTAGTTTAATTTGGTTTACTCTCTCTCTCTGTCGGCAGTCAACATATTTTCTCTCTTTCAGGACTCGCGGGCCGGTTTCCCGCTCCTCACGCAGAGAGAACATCTTTATTCCAACCCGGCTCACGGCTCTCCCATTCAGCTCGCCACTAAACAACGTCTGCTGAAAGGAAAGTGCCTCAAATCAATCTTCCACGGTGTTTTGAGAGCAATTTGACATCCATGGTACTCATCTTTTATTTGGATAACTACAAGGGGCTGGTAGCGGGGTCTGGACAAGGTTGCGGTCTGGCGAGAGAGGGGGACATGAAATGAGATGGAAATGCGCGAGAGGCGCGCGAGGTGAGCCGACTGCCTGCCACGCGGTGACTGAGGCTTTGAGGTGAGTGACAGAGGAGGAAAACAGATTACTCCTCAACAGCTGCTTTTTAGGGGAGCCCCCCCCCTCCTCCAAAACCTTTTTTCTCCAGATTTTTTCCCCTCTCCATCAATAGGATTTCCACACATTAAGATTAATTTAAATGTATTAAACATTTATTGTACTCAAATACACTTGCAGTTCACACGAACAAACAATGTAACAATGAGAAGGGTGATTCATCTAAATTAATATCAGAAAATAAAATGTTTTTATTTTTTATCCTGCTGCTGCATTAAATTAATTAGCCTAATCAAAACGAATTAAAACGAAAAGAAGGCCTCTATATAACCTGGTTGTTATTCCTGTGAAATTCTAAAATGTAGGATATTAGGCTGATTTCCGCCAAAACATTAGTTCAATAAAAGAAAATATTTTGATGATAGGCCAATGTTCTTTATTTATTTCAATGTAATTCCAACAGCGACTTGTAGTTAAATAAATTATTATCACATGGAGGTGTAGCCTCAATCAGCTTCTCAAAATAAAGAAATATCAGATATTTTATACTGTATCCTGTGATCAGTTGCCGTACATTTTTGTGTTTAAATTACAATATCATATATCTGGCAAGACATTCCACTACCATCCACCTGATCCGGGGCAAGTGCAGGTAAACCTCAGAAGGGAAACGTTGCCCGTGGGACCAGCGGCATCAATCCGACGTAAACACATCGTGGGCACTAGTATTAAATAAAAATCCAATATGGATCGTAATCGACAATACTCGAAAAATGTTTACCTGTAAACAAATTGGCCTAGTTTGTATATTAAAAACACAAACAATTATATAAAGCCCTATTTTAAGATTTGTAATAAGTTTTTTTTTATTATTTTGAAAAATCTCCTACAGGCCTGGTAAACGTCTATGTTGTATTTAAAAAAAGGTAAACGACAACACTGCTAAGATTAATTGAGCCACCGTCCATGCGTAATTTATTTAGCATTCATCTCTTTCCTTTAGTCCTCGAGGGGTTCCGTAGCACAAAGCAGCAATCTGTCCGCGTGGCTTTTGTGAGCGTAGAAAGGAATAAAAATGAAGAAAGAATAGAGATTTGCAAATGTTTTTCAATTGATTTGACTCAATGAACAGTGGATTATTTTCTTTTCCAAGGGTAAAATGGAGGAGTTTGGCTGGAAAGCCACGGTCAAATTTAATAGACGGGAAAGATGTGCTTTATTTGGTAGGATAAAATTTAATTAGCTTAGAACGGCCCTTGAGAGACAAAGGGAACTCAATATGTACCCAATCCGAATCTCTTTGGGGAAACAGACTGTTGAAAGTCAAAAGAAATGTTGAAGAGAATAGCGGGCTCTTTTAGCCGGGGCGGAGAGAAAGGGAAGGGCCGGGAGGCGGCAGGTGACTGGCACGCGTAAAAACAAGAGAGACACTTTTGGCACGCGGCTGATTATTTCTCGGTGAAAGACTAAGAGACCGAAATTGAGGTTCCTTCAGGTCTGCCCCACTTAGACCAGCTGAAGACAACACATGAAAAGGACTGAGGAGCGGAGCACGAGGAGAGGGGTGGGCGCTATGCAAACAGAGCCGTTAGGGGACAGACCCTGTCAGAAGTAGTTATGGGAATGTGCCCAAATGGCGGACGAATATTGTTCCAAAGATCTACTTAATATCGTCAACCATTTATGCATATTCATGTTCCGAATGCATACAATATGACGCTAAGCACCAATTCATGGGGCGCGCAGACAGGCAAGGACATGTGCACCCCTTACACCCCCTCCTCGCTCCTTCTTCTATCCCCTGATAATCCGAGAAGAGGGCGCCTTGTCCTGTCCCGCGTCCCGGTGAAAGGAGACGGCTGCTCGGGGCTGAACGCTGGGGGCTTTATCATATCAAATGCTCATTAAACTGCTGTCTGAATTCAGACCTGCCGCCGCTAAACATGGCAATTAAATCGACGTCTACATCGAATAAGTTCACATGGCCAAATTAGGCTATACAGGGTTTTCATCCCTCCGTGTAGGGCCGCTAATTAATTTACATAAACATAAATCAACAGACATATGCTTGTATAAACATAGGCCTATAGCGAGGTTGATGTAAATTATTAGGGTACTCTCTTGATTAAGCAATGGATATAGAGTTGTCTCATAAACAACAGTTTTATTATTATAATTTTGCCAGGTAGGCTCGACTGATCAAGTGCGCCGGGCAAAAACGTTTCCAGCAGATCATATGCTTCGACGGCTTGTTGTATACCTTTATCGATGCAACTTTTGATGAACAAACTTTTGATATTAATTGATAATGTGGTTATTTTTAAGCTATTTCTAAATTACCGAGCGCGCGTAAACGTGCCTCTACAGAACGGGTCTAACGGTCTACGGTGAACGGTCTCCGTAAACATTTCAAGAAAACAATAATGTAAAACATTTTTTTTTCTTATTACTGAAATAATTGAGGTAGAAGCAATGACATAATCACAACTTCCTTCTTTAAGCTAATACAATTAAAAGTAGGCTAAATAACATTAATCAAATCACCAGGTCATAAGACTAAGTCCGTGGTCTAAAACTAAAATAGCCACCGTTTAAATGGGGCACGTGAATGGAACGAACCTACTCTAAGACGTGTGACATTATGCGTGCTTCCAGCAGTTACAAGAGAGCAACCGATGTCACCGTTGCTGGCCCGAAAAAAGCAGGTTCTAAAATATACCTGTAGTTGCACTGTGAAGGTGCTTCGTGTGGCCCGCGCGCGGGGAGCTAAAACAGCTTAATTGAAACCTCTCCAGAAGGGGTTAATGGCCTTGCGCGCTAACTGATATGGTTTGTAAATTGGGCTCCAATTATCACTCACATTGAAGAGCTCAGTCCCGGTTACTTCTGCCTCAGGGAGCCAGGGAGACGGAGGTCCTGGGAGGATAGAGAGATGAAAAAGAGGATAAGGAAAGTAAGAAGATAGAGAGATGAAAAAGAGGATAAGGAAAGGAAGAATATAGAGAGAAAAAAACACGTGGCTGTATGATTAGGGTGCTAAAATACACAGGTATATTTGAATATGTATGTAAATATATATTTACATAATACATATTTACTTGAACAGTAATAAATATGGACAGCGCCACTGCTGCGAAGCGGAGACGGACTTAACCCTTTCACCCCCGACAGGGAATGCAGAGGATCAGAGGGGTGATCTGAAAACAAGTGTCAAGATTTGAAAACAGCTGCAGAGAGTTAGTGGGGGTCTGGGGGGAGGGGGGCTCTATGGCCGGAGCCCAGTGTCTGCTGTTCTCTCTGGGAGGGGGGCAGGGGTCTAGGATGGGGGGTGGAAGCAGGGGGGGGGGGGGGTGCAGCGGTTCCCAATAACCTGGGATTTAGATCCATTTGACATCCTGCCCAGCAGAACAGGAGAGAGGCTGGGGGGAGGAGATAGGGTGAGAAGGAGGGGAACAGAATGAGGAGAGAAAGGAGGAGAGGAGGAGCAGAGTGGTCAAGGGAAGAGGGAGACAGACAGAGAGAGAGACAGAGAGAGAGACAGAGAGACAGAGAACGAGACAGAGAGGTAGAGAGACAGAGAGAGAGGTAGAGAGACAGAGAGAGAGACAAAGAGAGAGGTAGAGACAGACAGAGAGAGAGACAGGGAGAGAGGTAGAGAGAGAGGTAGAGAGAGAGATACAGACAGAGAGAGAGAGAGGTAGATACAGAGCAGTAGTTGATACATGCATTACAGCTTGTGTCTCCTGGTAGTTTGGTTGTGTTCCAGCAAGAGCTAAATGTTTAATCAGCGGTTAGCAGCAATCCTCCAGGCTCTGCCTTACTTACCGCTCTGCTCACAGATCACGTTACACACACACACAAACTCTCCTGCTCAATCACACACACACACAAAAATAAATCACACACAAAAAAATACATATTTTTCTGAAACACACACATGTTTTTTCACACACATTCCCTTAAGTATTAATATCTACCAGAGAGAGACGGTCACACATTTATTTTATATTGAAATGGATTGGTTTGAGTAATAATACGATGTAATCATCCATTGTTTTTTCCTCTTGCCTCAGTACCTTGTGTAACATTGACCTGTGTTTTGGAGGCTCTACCAATTCCAGACTCCAAGTCTCAATCAGCCTCCCTGTTAAAATGAAGCAACACACAGACAGACAGGCCTTGTCGCTCCCCACACACCCTCAGTTAATCACTCACTCATGTCCCAGTCAGTAGGGTCACGACAGTGTGCTCACTCATCTGTTATGGAAGCCAAATGCTCTTCTGGCAGACTGGCACAGAACACAAGTCTGTTAGACACACACACACACTCTCTCTCGCTCCCTGGGTCTATTAGACACACACATTCTCTCTCTCTCTCTCTCCCTGGGTCTATTAGACACACACACACTCTCTCTCGCTCCCTGGGTCTATTAGACACACACACTCTCTCTCTCCCTGGGTCTATTAGACACACACACACACACTCCCTGGGTCTATTAGACACACACACACACACTCCCTGGGTCTATTAGACACACACACACACACTCCCTGGGTCTATTAGAGACACGTACACACACTCCGTGTCACACACATTAGTGAGCAGAGACCCGGCCAATAAAAACCTGCTGACCAGATTCCCCCCCGCCGCGCCTCCCCCCCCCCGGCTTCCTGTCTCCTTAACAGCCGTTTACCCTCTTACATGTGATCACCGGAAGGCTCTAGAAGTCTGACGTCAATCACGCCTCATCACCGCCTGGGGACACGGTGCTGCCGTGGCAGCGGTTGCCGGGGACCTGTAGCGAGGGTGACAACCGTGTCAAGGTGAAGTATTGTTCATCTTGAGTGGCTGTCTATATCCTGGTCTTTCACTCAGGAGAATGACCTACCCGCAAATAGACATGGGATTATCTGTTTAGTATATAGTGATAGGTGTGACGTTGTGTGCGTTTGATTGGGTGGTGAAACACACGTTAAACTGGGAAAAATCTGGCGTGAAAATGTGTTAATGTGGACTACCAGTGACTTGACATTGAAATTAAACTCGAGACATATCCTTGGGATAAATAGATTTGGGTAAAACGTAAGCTTTGAAACGTTTCAACACACTAAAACAATGTCGTGGAAGCGTTTCAAAAGAAAGTGTCAACATTTGCAATCCCCTTTCTCTTGGAAGTCACACATTGCCAAGACCTCGAATTGGAAAATGGCTCAGAAATACTTTTTATTTCATCTGTGGTATTTTATGTGAAGTTCAAGGGCTGTGGAACTTTGTTTTTCTTTAATTTAGTTGTGAGTTGTTCTGAGTTCACTACACCCTGACATTTCAGTAGGACTTCCACCAAAACATTAAATTGGTTATATTATTTGTTGAATTATATTAGGGAGTCAGGTGGCTGAGCGGTTAGGGAGTTGGGCTAGTAATCAGAAGGTTGCCAGTTCGGTTCCCGGCTGTGCAAAATGACGTTGTGTCCTTGGGCAAGGCACTTCACCCTACTTGCCTTGGGGGAATGTCCCTGTACTTACTGTAAGTCGCTCTGGATAAAAGCGTCTACTAAATGTAAATGTAATGTATTACTGTAGACTGGGGTTACTCTCAAACAAACGGTGAATCTCGGGACAAATTTTTCTTAAATGTTTCTATCACTCTCACACTTCAATCACTCTCCCCTCCTCCACCACTCCCCGCTCCTCCTCCACTCTCCCCTCCTCCACTCTCCCCTCTCCATAACTCTAACCTCTGGGGGGGGGAGGGAGAAAACATTTTTCATCATTTCTAGAAGGAAACTATCCAGACAGACAGATACGGACCCAGGTAAACAGAAGCTCACATCCTTTAGAGTCTAGATTTATTTGAAGCAAGGTACACAGCAACACAACTGGGAGACGAGAAGTCATTCCTACTTCAGCCTGGCGCGGTTAGTCTCCTCTGTTTGTTTAACAGTACAAAAATAAAGATTCTATATTGTTCGCCACGAGTTGTGGCTAATTATTATTATTTTTGAGTCAAAACAGTTCAAAGTAAGCGTAGAAATTAACTAGTGAGAATATATATTGCCTCTATTTGTGTACATGGCATAGAAAACTTTACACAGAAGATATGGTTGTTAGGATGCAGCCCAGAAGAGATATGGTTGTTAGGGTGCAGACTCCCCCCCCCCTCCCAGTCTCTGGGCTTGTGCCAGCCAATCAGAAGGCAGCAGACGACTCAAAAACAGGAATGTGTTTTCACAAAAGCCCACCATCTCATCGACTGCCCCCCTCCCACCTCCCCAACACCCCGTTTTTGTCAACAAAACATCATCCTTCACCCCCCCTTCCCTGTGTCTTTTAAATACATGGTTTATTTCATAATTTGTGCATATAGGAAACAGGTTCTAGAAAAAGAAGAATTGAGAGCACAGTTATACCGTCCCCAAGCCTCGCTCCTACAAAATAAAAGTCCACTGTGAGTAACAAGATAAATCTTAGGCCCCGCCGCACTGAGAACGTCAGATGGGGGGGGAGGAGAAGGGGGGAGTCACTAGTCAACATCTGAAATACAAAACCCTCAGAACAGGTAGGGTGACAGGTAAGGAAGAGGATGGGCTTAGCAGTCTGGAGGAAGAGCACGTGCTGGTTAGATTTGCACTTGGTGAAGACGCAGCATCAAATTCACAAACACTTTAACCCATATGTCTGAGCAGCGAGTCACACACAGGAGAGAGGGGGAGGGAGGGAGAGAGGGAGGGAGGGAGGGGGAGGGAGGGATAGAATGACTGATGCCAGATTCACATGAACATTTCTTATTTCGACAAATAGACTTAAATATAGCATGAGGAGAAATACCATAACAATATTCAATCAAACTCATCATAAACGTTCAATAACAGATCATTTTGAGAAGCACTTTATCTATCACACGAAATAATAAAAACGCAAGATTTATAAATGTAGGAGGAAGGAAATCTATATTCATCTCCACACTGAAATAAAGATATTGCAACCTCCCTGAACACACAACAAAGACTGAGCAATCAAAATGGGATAAATAAGGAATTAGAAACCATACCAGTAATTTAGTACAAAAAAAAATTCTCCAGACAGTTGTACATTACATGTCAATCTCACAACATTAAAATGTTCGACGTAAAAAACACTAAATCAAACCGAACCTCTGTGACGCCCTGCCTTTATTCAGGAGCCTTCAGACTGCTAAGCCCTGTGAAGCCACACCTTTATTTAGCCAAAAGAAACACAAAATAAGAAGGACACAAAAAGAATGAAATAAAAAGATTATACTGCATTTTGTTCAAAGCCACACTGATACATGTTCAAGTTTGATGGAAAACAAAACCAAAAAGGTTGTTTTCAAGACCAGAGACTAACCTCCCCAAAACAATTACCAGGTGAAATATCAATTTTACGTAATAAAACATAAAAATAAAAAAAATACATTGGAAATAAAAAATAAAGGGAAAGTGAAAACGTCTGATTTCTTTTCTTCAATTAATATTATTATTTTTTTAGTCATTCTAAAGCGAGTGTGTTACAAAAAAGAAAATGAATGCGCAAAGCCGTTGAAAATATCTTCTAAACCTCAATAGTACTGTTAACGGTTGTCTTCCTTGTCCTCAATCGCTCCAAACTCTTCTCTGTGGAGATGGTGTCTAGTGGTCCTGAGAACACACACACACACACTTCAGAACACAGTGTGTGTGTTACCTGGCTGGTGTGTGTGTGTGTGTTACCTGGCTGGTGTGTGTGTGTGTTACCTGGCTGGTGTGTGTGTTACCTGGCTGGTGTGTGTGTGTGTGTTACCTGGCTGGTGTGTGTGTGTTACCTGGCTGGTGTGTGTGTGTGTGTGTGTGTTACCTGGCTGGTGTGTGTGTGTGTTACCTGGCTGGTGTGTGTGTGTGTTACCTGGCTGGTGTGTGTGTGTGTGTGTGTTACCTGGCTGGTGTGTGTGTGTGTGTGTTACCTGGCTGGTGTGTGTGTGTGTGTTACCTGGCTGGTGTGTGTGTGTGTTACCTGGCTGGTGTGTGTGTTACCTGGCTGGTGTGTGTGTGTGTGTTACCTGGCTGGTGTGTGTGTGTGTGTTACCTGGCTGGTGTGTGTGTGTTACCTGGCTGGTGTGTGTGTGTGTGTGTGTGTGTGTTACCTGGCTGGTGTGTGTGTGTGTGTTACCTGGCTGGTGTGTGCGTGTGTTACCTGGCTGGTGGGGGCGGAGGGCCAGAGGTACGCCCCCTGCTGTCTGTAGTACTCTGCTACAGCCGCTCCGTACTCTGGGACAGGACTCTGCTGGGACGACTGACCTACACACACACACACGCACGAGAACACACACACACACACGCACGAGAACACACACACACACACGCACGAGAACACACACACACGCACGAGAACACACACACACACACACGTGTAAGAAAAATACACCCAATAAGAGAATAAAGAGAGAGAAGAAAACAGAAAGAGAGAGGTAGAGAGACAGAGAGGTAAAGAGATATAAAGGTAAAGATAGAGAGAGGTAGAGACAGAGAGAGGTAGAGGGCTGGAGACATCACACCTAGTTTCTTATAGTACTGCTCCCATGCTTTGGAGTAGTCCATCTGACCAGCCTGGGAACCATTGTGACCTGGAGACACATACAACAGTACAGCACACAATAAGAAGAATATATTTTTTTGTGTGTGTGTGTACGTACTGGGGTCAGTGTGTGTGTATGTGTGTGTGTACGTACTGGGTTCAGTGTGTGTGTACGTACTGGGGTCAGGCTGGCCAGCTGCCTGCCAGGTTTGGTAGGTGGTTCCCCATCCGCCCGTCATGAATGCCTGGGCACCACCGCTGCAACACAACACACACACATCAGTACTGCACGCATACACACACACACACACACACGCACACACACAGCAGGGGGAGGTACCTCTGGTGTGTGGCTGCAGGCTGGGTGAAGGGGCTGAATCCAAACCCTCCGTTGCTCATGATGCCTGAACCCTGGAGACACAGAGTTAGAACATGGCCGTCTTCATCACCATCACCATCATCGCTATCATCACAATGCAAGGCTGTGTCCATGGTGTGTGTGTGTGTGTGTGTGTGTGTGTGTGTGTGTGTGTACCCCTATCTTGTCGTCTATGAGCTGGCGTGCCAGGTCCATCTGAGGGGCGGTGCCGCGCAGGGTGAACACCCTGACGCTGGGGTCTGTGCTGGGCGGAGGGTTCCTCTGCAGCTCCACGTGGGCTCCAGACTGCTGGTTGATGCTCTTGATGGTGTCCCCCCCTGACACACACACACACAAACACAGCAGGTGGAGAGATATTGAGTACAGCCAGGCTGCTTGAGACTGAGGGTCTCCTCCCCCCCCCCTCCCCCTCAGGGGGAGGAACACCCACATTCAGACACCCGTTAGCACCTTCTTCCCTACAAGCAGACACTCTATTGACCCTACTTGACACCACGCTGAAAAGGCCTCCTAACCTTCCCCCTCCCCTCGCCTCTGACCCTCCCCTCGGCCCTGTGCCAGCCCCAATAGACTCCCAGGAGCATGAAGCCATTGTGCTCCAGATGAACCCTGCTTGATGAACCCATGAGGAGGGCAGCAGAGACAGGCAGGCTGGAGACACCAGAGTAGCACACAGGGCTCCCTCCCTCTGTCTCCACACACACACACACACAGTTGTACTACCGTGTACAGTCATATTCAATGCAGGGAGTCATACATGTTTAGCAAAGTGTGTGTTTGTGTATGTGGCAAGGGGGGGTGGGGGCGTTTGGTTGGGGTGGAGCAGAGGATGGTTTGTGTCTGGGGGGTATTTAGAGACCGGGGGGTAACAGGGGGGGGGGGGGGGGGGGCGTGGCTCCTGTATGGCTAAGACATTAATCACCATCGGCCAATAGAGAGGCTTGACAGCACCACCAGTTCATCCTCCTGCTCCCAGCCTGCCAGACATATGGACCTGCTACACACACACACACATGCTCTCACACACACACACACACACACACACATGCTCTCACACACTTGACATTTGTGCAGCTTTGCCTTTTCATTACCTCCCCCCTCCTCCCAACACCAGTCAACCAGTGAATGGTCAATGACTTTTAAATAGGGCCAATAGAGTGAGTATGAATGGCTAATAAGCTCATTCATCCTGTCAACCCTCCCCTCCCAGCTCTCTGGATAGGGGGAGAGGCAGGGGGGGAGGCGGGGGGGGAGGCTGGGGGGGGAGCAGGCCCAGACAGGAGGCAGAGCGTAGGAGGTAGGACATAAGGGAGGAGAACAGGCCTGTGCTTGAGAGAGAGAGAGAGGCGGGGAGGGAGAGAGAGAGGGAGAAACGATTAAGGAGAAAGTGCAGGGTAAGGTAAGAGAAAGAAATAAGGGGAGAGGAGAGCATTGCTCGGCCGCCCAGGTACTTGTGACACATTAGAGACTTTCAGTCTTTTACCTTGACAGACAGCTAATGGACCGAGGAGAGGGAGAGACGAACGAAGAGGGAGAGAAAGGAAAAGAGAGAGAGGGATGGAGGCAGAGAAAGAGGGGGAGAGAGGAGGAGAGATCAACATGATAAAAGGCTCGCTTGGCTTCTCAAGGCTGACCTCTGAAAGAGGCACGTATGGTTGTGTTCATCCATGCAGCAGTGTGTGTGTGTGTGTGTGTGTGTGTGTGTGTTTGTAATAGTATATTTAACAGTAATGAAGGTTGTACGACCCTAACCTCACACCCATTATTCCTGTCATCTCACAAGTGCGTGTCTGTTTGTGAGTGTGTGCTTACGTGTATGTACGTGTGTGTCTATGTGATTGTGTGTGTGTGTGTGTGTTAGCCCCTACCTTTGCCAATCACCAGGCCACACTTGTCAGCAGGTATGGTGTATGTCACTTCCTGTAGTCCTCCAGGTGAACCCAGGTTCCAGTCCCCTCTGACCCGGCCACGCCCCCTCGCCCCGGCCACGCCCCCAAACCCATCTCTGTCCTGCAGACACGGCACAGGATCAGGAAGAGTCTGGATTTGTGTGTGTGTGTGTGTGTGTGTGCGTGCGTGTGCGTGCGTGTGTGTGGCGTGTGTGTGTGTGTGGTGTGTGTGTGTGTGGTGTGTGTGTGGTGTGGTGTGTGTGTGGTGTGTGGTGTGTGTGTGTGTGTGTGTGTGTGTGGTGTGTACCTGAGCGGTCTGGATCAGCTCGTTGATGAGGTGTACAGCGTGCTGGCAGCGGTCAGACTGACCCATCACCATGGCAACACGTTCCGGGCTGATCCCGTCGTCTGGCAACAACAACAACAAGGTTATAGGCATCAACAGGTTTAACATGCAACACCCTAACATGCTACACCCTAACATGCTACACCCTCACATGCTACACCCAAACATGCTACACCCAAACATGCTACACCCTAACATGCTACACCCTAACATGCTACACCCTAACATGCTACACCCAAACATGCTACACCCTAACATGCTACACCCAAACATGCTACACCCCTAACATGCTACACCCAAACATGCTACACCCAAACATGCTACACCCTAACATGCAACACCCAAACATGCTACACCCCTAACATGCTACACCCTAACATGCTACACCCTAACATGCTACACCCTAACATGCTACACACAAACCTTTAACTATTTACCAAACTCCCTTACTCACATATTCACATGTGCGCACACACACACACACACCTCCAGCAGACACACACACCTGGTTTGAACTGGATCCTGACCCCGGCATCGTTCTGGATCTTCTTGATCATGTCTCCACTCCTGCCGATCACGATGCCCACTGCAAACCTGGGCACTGCCACCTGGGCGCACACACACACAGGTCAGTTGCTAGGTCATGTGATGCGTTCCTCCCCTCCCTGCCCCCTCCTCCCCCCTCCTCCCCCCCGGGTGCTTACGTCCAGGGTGCTGCCCCCCAGCCTAGGGTTGAAGTCGTTCCTCCCAGACCTGAAGTCTCCCTGGTCCTTCTCCCTGATGATCTCCAGAACCAGCTCCCGAGCTTGCTGAAGGGGGGGGAGGTGGATGAAGACTTCCGAACATACAAACCTGTGTGAGGTGATAAAGTGATGTGATTGGCTGTGTAGGCTGTGTGGGCGGGGCTCACCTGGACCTTGTAAGGATCACCTGAGATCCTGAGGGGCTTGTCTGCTCCTGTGGGCATCGGTCCATCCTGGATCATCATCATCTTCACCCCCGCTCGCTCCTGAATCACACCACCACCACCATCATCATCATCATCAACATTATCATCATCATCATCACCACCATCAACATTATCATCATCACCACCATCAACATTATCATCATCATCATCACCACCATCAACATTATCATCATCACCACCATCAACATTATCATCATCATCATCACAACCATCAACATTATCATCATCACCACCATCATCATCATCATCATCATCATCACCACCATCATCATCATCAATCATCACCACCATCATCATCAACATTATCATCATCACCTTCATCATCACCACCATCAACATTATCATCATCACCTTCATCATCACCACCATCAACATTATCATCATCATCATCATCATCATCATCATCATCATCATCATCATCACCACCACCATCACCCCCGGCCCCCCTCACCTGCAGCTGTTTGATGGTGTCGCCCCCCCGGCCGATGACCAGACCCACTTTACTGGCAGGAATCAGCATCTCCTGGACCGAACTGCCCCCCTCGCCATCGCCATGGAAACCAGGGCCGCTCCGACAGCGCTCCACGATCTGACTGAGCATCCTCTTAGCCTGCCTGGGGGGGGAGAGCAGGAGGAGGAAGACGGGGGGAGGGGGAGGGGGGAGGGAAGAGGAGGGGGGAAGAGTGAACACACTTTTTTAAACAGAAGTCCAGTGTTGTGAAGTGTGTGTGTGTGTGTGTGTGAAGAGGACTTACTCAATGCTCTCTGGAGTTCCTGTCAGTGAGCAGGGTCTCTCCATCATACCTCCACTCTCTAGGAACACGAACACACACACACACAGCATTAGACCTTCAGTGTCTCAAGCAATGCAGGTAGCTAGATACCACACACACACAGTTTTCTTACCGGAGGCTATCTGTATCTTACACCCTGACTCCAGCTGGATTCTGGTGATCTGTTCTCCTCCTCGACCAATGACTAGAGAGGAGGGGGAGAGTGAGAGTTTAGAGGAGATTAAAGAGGCGAGGGGAGGGGGAAAGGAGAGAGGAGAGGAGAGACGTCTCCATCAGCTGGGTTAGTGAGACCTAACAGACTGAGGGGTCCTCAGCAGACTTACTGAATCCAACCATTCTATCAGGCACTTTGTAGTCTTCTGTTATCACCCTGAGGAAAGACAAGACACACCATTTAGTCACTGTGTGTACACGTGTGTGCACACATGTGTGTGTGTGTTTGGTTTAGTACATGCTGTATCCATTCAAGAGGATTCCATTAGAAACATCTACAGTCTCAGCCCCAAGGACGAGAGCTGATAAATATGTTACGATTGCGCGCACACACGCGCGCGCGCACGCACGCACGCACTCACACACACACACACACACACACACCTCTATTTGCAAACAAGACAAGGATGCAGAGGGCAGATCATTATCTAGGCCTGACTAGCTCACAGGTCCCCTGCTGTGCTGTGTGTGTGTGCGTGTGTGTGTGTGTGTGTGTGTGAGTGTGTGGGAGTGATCGACAGGGGCAGGGTGGTATTACACCAAATAGCTGAATCAATATCTTTCTCCTGGCACACGAATATCATGCTTCAACCAGCCAGTCACTCAGTCAGTCAGCCAGTCAGCCAGCCAGCCAGCCAGCCAGTCAGTCAGTCTTACCTCTGGTGTCCCATGGCTGCTAGCTGGTTACCTGCAGAGACATGAGAGGAAGGAGGGGGGATGACGGACAGAGAGATACAGCAGGAAGAATAAAGTAGAAATGGTAGGATGGGAGAGGGGAGGGGAGGAGGGGAGAGAGGGAGAATAAGGGAGAGTTGAGGGGAGGAGGGGAGAGAGGGAGAATAAGGGAAAGGGGAGAGGAGGAGGGGAGAATAAGGGAGAGGGGAGGAGGGAGAGAGGGAGAATAAGGGAGAGGGGAGGAGGGGAGAGAGGGAGAATAAGGGAGAGGGGAGGTTAGAAAGTCAAACTTGTCTTCATGAAACAAAACAAAGACATAACCAACACTGAGAACTCCAAAAAGCCTCCCTCCCTCCTCCCCCATCCTCCCCTCGCTCTCCTCCCTCCCTCCTCCCCCATCCTCCCCTCGCTCTCCTCCCTCCCTCCTCCCACTCCCTGTTCTCTCTCTCCCTCCCTCCTCCCACACCCTGTTCTCTCTCTCCCTCCCTCCTCCCCCATCCTTCCCCCTCCTCCTTCTCCTGTCTCCCCCCTCCAAGGAAGACTGACCGCCACACAGATTGATCAATATTGTGCTATATTGGAGGAACAGCGGGTGACCACACACGCATCCACAGAAATCCCCATGCTGGCTGTGACCGGGACTACGGCCAGCCGCACTCTACGATTGGGTGACGGGCTGTGATAATGGCGTGTGATTGGACGTCAGTCTGGGGTAATAGCCAGCAATTGAGGGACCTTCCCAGGTAATGAGTGTATTATCTCTGTAGGGGTGGTGGGTGGGGACAGAGGGGTCTCCGTGGTTACCAACAGGCAGTATGGAGATAAACTGGAGTGGGCTCCTGTAACAGTCCTGATGAGTTAAGATCAACACTACTGGGGGTGGGTGTGTGGAGAGGTGTGTGTGGAGAGGTGTGTATGAGTGTCTGACCTGTGTAGGCGTAGAGGGAGGGGTCGACGCCCGGCGGAGAACTGTTCATGTGGGACATAGGCTCCGCCCCCATTTTAGCAGCCATCTGGGACAAAGAGCACAGGACAGCAGTCAACACCAAAGACATCCACCAGTCAACACCAGTCAACACCAGACACATCCACCAGTCAACACCAGACACATACACTAGTCAACACCAGACACATACACTAGTCAACACCAGACACATACACTAGTCAACACCAGACACATACACTAGTCAACACCAGACTCAGCTACCAGACACAGTGTAAAGTAACATCTCAGCTACCAGACACAGTGTAAAGTAACATCTCAGCTACCAGACACAGTGTACCAATAATACTCGTATTCCAGAGCCAGTACAACATGGCTGTTATGATGTGTGTCTCTGTAAAGACATTGCAGGTGGCCTCACATCAGATCGGTCTCTTTAGCAGGGACATGAGGAAGGAGGCAGCAAAGTCTTCAAGTCTAATTTTATTTGATTACTTTCCAGCACCTTCTAGTTAGAGTAACCATGTATTTGTCCCCGGGTGCAGATGGAGCATAATGCTGTTTTGCTGCACGGGTGAAAAAGCACTTACGACGGAGAAGGTACCAAGCCTTTTTCGCTAATTGTCTTTTGAGCTGAGAGCATCAAGTCTGTTGACACAGATTCACCAGTTGAGGTGTGAAAGCCTGGGTCTAACCTTGACGATCTGAATGACAACAAAGATGCTTAGAAGAAAAGACGAACGTTGAATTGGATCTGGAGTGCGCTGAACGTTTCTATTTGCTGCCCTTTGCAACACTCAGGGAGACTGAGTTGAAGGAAGATATTTCAATAGCTTGGTGGCCAGAACAGGTCGTTATTATGTATTAACAGTCTAAAAAATATGGATTTAAACTGCTTATGCTCTTCTTCTAAGACTAACCCTGTATCGTGTTACTGTGCTGATTATGAATGTCTAAGTAGTGAATCAAGCCTGTTTGCGCCTCTACATCAGGCAAGAAATTTTTATTGAAGTGGAAAAGTCGACGTGTTTCATCAAAAGGGCTTTCAACTACTTCAAACTGTTTATTTGGACCTTTTACATGTCTCTCCAGTATACTTTATACTGTGGAACACCGTTTTAAAATGTTAAGCATGTTATAATTTAGAGCAATAATTAAGTTCAGCAAACAACTAATACCATCATTATTATCACTGCCCCACATTCACAATGCTAGATACTTCCCACGGAGCGTGTATAGTGCTCATATGCGTTACATAAGGTAGCCTACTTAGCTACAAAACTTTGACAACAGCTAACAGGTTAGCTAGCTACCTAGCCTCCGCGGGGCAACGGGGGAGGGGATTTTAATCTGTTAACTACAAGCAAGCACCGGATGGGTTTATGTCCAAATCAAACTTGTTTTTATACAGGGAACCTTTTCAGAGATCTGTTCTGGTTAAGTTTCGATGTTTCAGACCAAGGCCACAACGAATCCCTGAACTTTAGTAACTCAACAACAGGTTGCATGTGGACACGTGTGACCAACTCAGCTAGCCACAGAGTTAGCTAGCCTGCTAGCACGAAAGACAGTACTTCAGATCTTCGACGTGACAACACTACAAATTGGATTAACATGTTTTCGTGTCGTGCTGTGGACCGAAAAGACGCCAGCACAGCTAGTGCGCATAGCGAAGTAGAGCTGGATGACAGCTAGCATGCTATGTGGCTTGCTAATGTGTTTTTCTTGAGCGCATAGCAGAAGCTGGAGACATGGGCGAGTTCGAATAAAAGTGCTTTAGCGTCGTTTAAAAGGCCCGTTTCCACTTCCGTCAAATCGTAAATGAATTGCTCCACTCTTGTTACCTGTCGAGCCCGATGTAAAGCGTCGGCGAAGCCGTCAGCTTTCAATCCGGGCTGAGGTATTGCGGCCTGTCCCTGTACCAGCTCCGCCATCATCATCATCATGATCCACGGCCAGCCTGCGGCTCAGCTGGTAGCAGCACACACCGCTCTCAATCCGCTTCCGCGTTCGGCCGGTCACGTGGTGCAGCCTTTGCCTCGTGTAGTGCGCTGAACTCTTCAGTTGGGCAGTGAGATTGTAACTATTTTAGATCTTTAATTGATTATGGTTATTATATCCTTTAAAAACGCTTTTTATATGGGCATGCTAAAGCAAATAAAAGTCATTGTTTGTAGGTGGACAATCAGCATGTTTGAAGAATTAACATCTGGTATTTTGGGTTGTGGTGAAATTTTATTCAAGACAAAAAATACGTTTTGTGCGCTATGTAAATGATACTCCTGTCGCAACAATGACGATGTATCTCTGCGCTGGTGACGTGACCAGATCTCTAGACTGACATGTCTGATAACCCTGACCTGACCTCTGCTGCCCTGAATACCTGAGGTCTGGTGACACATACACACATATATACACACACTCCTCCGGTCCTTCAGGATGTGACACACCTGGCCCGTGGTATCAGATGCAGCTGATAGAGAGAGAGGTAGAGAGAGGAGAGATAGGTAGAGAGAGGAGAGAGAGAGAGAGGTAGAGAGAGGAGAGAGAGAGGAGAGAGAGAGAGAGAGAGAGAGAGAGAGAGAGAGGGGAACTCTCCCACCCCACTCCCCCCGGGAGGTAGAGAGGCAGAGGGAGAGAGGAGGGAGGGTGTGACAGACCAGGAGAGAGGAGGGAGGGTGTGACAGACCAGGAGAGAGGAGGGGGGGTGTGACAGACCAGGAGAGAGGAGGGGGGGTGTGACAGACCAGGAGAGAGGAGGGGGGGAGTGACAGACCAGGAGAGAGGAGGGGGGGGAGTGACAGACCAGGAGAGAGGAGGGGGGGTGTGACAGACCAGAGGGAGAGAGGAGGGAGGGTGTGACAGACCAGAGGGAGAGAGGAGGGGGGGAGTGACAGACCAGAGGGAGAGAGGAGGGAGGGTGTGACAGACCAGAGGGAGAGAGGAGGGGGGGGTGTGACAGACCAGAGGGAGAGAGGAGGGAGGGTGTGACAGACCAGAGGGAGAGAGGAGGGAGGGTGTGACAGACCAGAGGGAGAGAGGAGGGAGGGTGTGACAGACCAGAGGGAGAGAGGAGGGAGCACTCTTGCTCTCTCACACACACACACATTCATACACACACCCTCCAAATGCACTCTATAGGATGTCAGTTATTTCCTGTTGATTCTCGGAGGGTACTTGAGAAACCATAATTTTCCACTTGGAAGAGCCCTTCAAAGAGCCCTTCACACACACACTCCAGGATGTGCAGATGGACACACATGAGCGACTGCACACACACACATACACACACATGATACACGCTTGAGACGAAGAACAAGAAGAAGAGACTCAGTGGTTCCTGTGACTGAGAGGATTCTGGGACGTGTAGTCCTGTGACTGACAGGATTCTGGGACGTGTAGTCATGCCTGTTAGGGCAGGTCACTGACAACATGTCAAAATTGATGAAAATGGTCGAGGTTGAAACACCTTTCAATTCAGCTCTCCCTCTCTCTCTGCTCTCTCTCGTACTCTCTCTCCCTCTCGTTCTCCCTCTCTCTCTGCTCTCTCTTTCGTTCTATCACCCTCCCCATTGGTCACCCTCTCTCTCTACTCTCTCTCACACTCTCTCTCCCTCTCGTTCTCCCTCTTTCTCTGCTCCTCTTTCCTTCTTCACCTCTTGTCTACCCCCCTCACCCTCCCCCCCCCCTCTCAGGGGTTGTCCATTGAGAGCCAGTGAAGCGTCTAACTGTTAGAAGAGATAGACATTTACTTGCTTTAGTTCCTGCCCAGAGGAGAGAGAGAGACCAGCAGCGCCACATTACGAGGAGGATAAAGTAGCAGATAGACCACACTGCTCTTCACAGCACCCCCCTCCCTCCCTCCCTCCCTCCCTCCCTCCCTCTCTCTCTCTCTCTCTCTCTCTCTCTCTCTCTCTCTCTCCCTCCATCCCTCTTTATCTCTCTTCCATCTCTCTCTCTCCCCTCTCCTTCTCCATCTCTGTTCCTCTCTCCCCCCCTCTCCACCTACCCCTCGCTATAGCCCCCCTGTGGAGAACTCAGAAGGACAGAAACATCGATATCAAACTGAGGGACACAATTTGTCTCCTGAAGTAGAAAGTAGGTAGGGAGAGGTTTGGAAAGGGAGGGTTCTGATGGAATGGGTTCAGCTCTATAATAATTTAGACTTGGCTGTGTCAGGGATGTTTCTAGAAGGTTGCCTTGGTCAGGATGTTGTCTAGCCTGTCAGGGAGAGCAGAGATGGTGGGGGGGTGAGGATGTGGAGAATACAGACGAGATGATTTCAGAGAAAATGAAACCATTTATGGTGGTCTATCTAAGGTACCCATTAAAGATCTCTCTCTGGGACTCCTTTCTGTTCAGTTATCATCAGTTCAGTTATCATCAGGTCTGGTGAATACACACACACACACACACACACACACACACTGATGCTCAGGGGCAGGTCTGGTGAACACACACGCACACACACACACACACACACACACTGATGCTCAGGGGCAGGTCTGGTGAACACACACGCACACACACACATACACACACACACTGATGCTCAGGGGCAGGGTTGGGGAAAGTATGTGTGTAAACAGAGGCCTCCATCTTTTCTTCTCCTTGTTCTCTCACACTCAACACCAGCCCCTTGTTAGAGAGTGAGAGAGAGGAGAGAGGGAGAGGAGAGAAAGGAGAGGGAGAAGAGAGGGAGAGGAGAGAGAGGAGAGGAGAGGGAGAGAAGAGAGAGGAAAGAGAGGAGAGAGAGGAGAGAGGGGAGAGGAGAGAGAGCAGATGGAGAGGAGAGGGAGAGGAGAGGGAGAGGAGAGAGAGGAGAGGGGGGAGAGGGAGAGGAGAGAGAGGAGAGAGAGGAGAGGGAGAGGAGAGAGAGAGAGGAGATGGAGAGGGAGAGGAGAGGGGAGAGGAGAGGGAGAGGAGAGAGAGGAAAGAGAGGAGAGAGAGGAGAGGAGAGAGAGGAAAGAGAGGAAAGAGAGGAGAGAGAGGAGGGAGAGGAGAGAGAGGAGAGAGAGGAAAGAGAGGAGAGAGAGGAGAGAGATGAGAGAGAGGAGAGAGAGAGAGACATACAGTAGCTCTGTTACTGTAATGCCACACTTGCTTTTATTCAACCATTAAACATCAGACTGAGAGGCTGGAATCACCAGTCAAATGTTTTTCATTACATTGCCTTTTTTTGCTTGTCTTTAGAACCCATGAATTCTACTGAGATGATAAAGACGAAGAAAGACAGACAGAGAGGGGGAGAGAGAGAGAGAAAGAGAGAGAGAGGAAGAGAGAGAGAAAGGAGTGGGAAGAGAAAGAGAGAGAGAGTGAGAGAGAGAGAGAGAGAGAGAGGGAGGGAGAGAGAGAGGGAGGGAGGGACACATGGCAGGAGGGAAGGTTATGCCTACGCTTGTAAAAAATATTTCTCTCTCCTGTTCTCTCTTTCTATTTTGTTCTTTCTCCCTTGTTCTCTATATTCCCCTCTTTCCCTCCCGTTCCGTTTCACTCTCTCCCTTTCTCTCTCTCTCTCAGTGTCTCTCTAATGCTAACTTCTATTCACACCCCGGTTTATATTTGAAGTTTTAATCTAATTATTAACTATTTGGAGGGGATTTGAGGGAAGTGCTTTGTGTCTGAATCAGACGGTGTTTGGAAAGTCTAGCTGCAGTCTTGTGCCATTGAGAGTGGAGGTGGGGGGGGGGGGGGGTGAGGGGGGGTAGTGACAAAGACCTTGTCCAAAAATATTTAGTCAAGTCTTTTAGGTGTCATTCTAGCAGAGCTTACATTTAGCCAATGAAAGAGCAGCAGAAAGGCTTCTTTGAGTCCTGATTGGCAGATGCAACAGCTCTAAATGCTAATGAGGTCCAGATGGATAGGAGATTATCACCTCCCTCCCTCTCTCTCTCTCTCTCTCTCTCTGTCTTTCCGTACTTCTGTCCTCCACAAAAGTTTCTCTCTTGTCTGTTAACCCCCTCTCCCCGCACACACACCCTCACACACACACACCCTAACACACACACACACCCTCACACACACACACCCTCACACACACACACCCTAACACACACACACACCCTCACACACACACAACTAAGCCCTTCTTATTGCTCATTTCATACCCTGGGTGAGGGCAGCCCTTCATTCTCTCTGAAAAAAGCAACAGTTAATTAATTCATGGGGCCTGGCCTCTTGATCTGGTGTTTGGGAGGGTGTGTGTGTGTGTGTGGGGGGGGGGGGGGTTAGTAGGGGGTGGACAGAAGTTTAGATGGAGAGTGCTTAGTTGAAAGTGAACTGTGCCACACACCCCCCCCACACACACATCTGAAATAGGGGCACCTTTTGTTGCTGGGACAAGGCCAATTCATAGACAAGTGAGTCACACTAAAGTGCTCACCCACTTTCATTCAGCTGGTGGCGCACACACACGCACACACACACACACACGCACACACACGCACACACACACACACGCACACACACGCACACACACACACACACCACACACACACATGGGGGCATCAGGAACAGAAGGTGCAGAGAGTTGTGACAAAGACGACCCATGAAATGCTATTAGAGGCAGACTATGCTGTAGATTACACAGCCGTCAGACCACATAAAGGCATGTGATGTATTGCTGTTCCTATTTAAGACCCATCTAGGCATTAGCCCCTCGTTAGCAAGCACCCCCCAACGCCAGCCTGCCCCTCCTTCACAACCCAGACCCACCTCTGTGTGTGTGAGAGAGTGAGGAGAAGGAGGAGAGGAGAGAGTGGGGAGGAGGAGAGGAGAGAGAGAGGAGGAGAGGAGACAGAGAGGAGGAAAGAGGGAGGAGGAGGAGGAGGAGGAGAGAGTGATAGGGAGGTGGAGGAGAGTGATGAAGAGGAGGAGGAGAGAGTGATGATGAGGAGGAGAGAGTGATGAGGAGGAGGAGGAGGAGAGAGTGATGAGGAGGAGAGAGTGATGAGGAGGAGGAGGAGGAGGAGGAGAGAGTGATGATCAGGAGGAGGAGGAGGAGGAGAGAGTGATGAGGAGGAGAGAGTGATGAGGAGAGAGTGATGAGGAGGGAGAGCAGGTACTGAGCAGCTGGTCTTTGTCAAGGCCACAATGTGGGGTGTGTTCGTGTGTGTAAGTGTGTGTGTGCGAGTGTGTGTGTGTGTGTGTGTGTGTGGCAGGCTAGTAGAGAGAGAGGGAGGTGAGGGGGTGAAGAGGTTCAAACTCAGCCCATCTGTTGGCTTGTACAGATGTGTCTCTGTAACGGGAGTGAGTGTGTGTGTGTGTGTGTGAGTGTGTGCGTGAATGTGTGTGTGTGTGCGTGTGAGTCTGTGTGTGTGTGTGTGTCAAGTCCTGGCCTTCTATGATAAACTGTCTGTCTGTCTGTCTGTCTACCTTCCTGTCTGTCTGTCTGTCTGTCTGTCGGTCTATCTATCTGTCTGTCTGTCTGTCTGTCTGTCTGTCTGTCTGTCTGTCTGTCTGTCTGTCTGTCTGTCGGTCTATCTATCTGTCCGTCTGTCTGTCTGTCTGTCTGTGAACAGACCCAGGTGTAAGCAGAAGAAACAGACTAGTCTAGACTCTATTAATTTATTTTCATTGTGTGTGTGTGTTTATGTGTGTATGCGTGTGTACGCGTGTGTGTATGCGTGTGTGTATGCGTGTGTACGCGTGTGTGTATGCGTGTGTGTTTACGCGAGGCCGGGATGGAGGAGGGGCTGTAATGAAGGCTTCTATCCTGACCAATTAGACCTCCGACGTTTAATCACAATTAATCCCAATTAGAGGCTGTTGTCTCTCTACCTCTGATCTCATTATAGGCTGTTGTCTCTCTACCTCTGATCTCATGGGTTCATTAGCAGCCATGACTACTGAGAGATGCATTTAACCACGTTAGAGAGCCCCCTCCCTCCCACACACACACACACACACTGGGGGCTGGGGTGCTGAGGGGAGGTAGGGGGGAGGGAGGGGGAGGGAGGGAGGGGGGAGGGAGGGGGGAGGGGGAGAGAGGAACTCTTCTGCAGCCAGATGAAGTGTTATTTTTGTGTTGAGTCATCTCCCTCAGAGAAGCTTCTCCATGCTCTTCTGAACTCAGACGGTCATCAGAGCATTCCTGCTCCCTGGGAAACAATGAGACCCCAAGGACTAACTGGCCTAACTGGCCTTCTACAAGAGACATGAGAGTGGGAGAGAGAGAGGAGAGTGGGAGAGAGAGAGGAGAGGAGATGAGAGAGAGAGGAGAGGAAAGTGGGAGAGAGAGAGGAGAGAAGAGTGGGAGAGAGAGGAGAGGAGAGTGGGAGAGAGAGAGGATAGGAGATGAGAGAGAGAGAGGAGAGGAAAGTGGGAGAGAGAGAGGAGAGGAAAGTGGGAGAGAGAGAGGAGAGAAGAGTGGGAGAGAGAGGAGAATGGGAGAGAGAGAGGTGAGGAGAGTGGGAGAGAGAGGGGGGCAAAACAGGTACATTGTCTTTTTTAACATCTTTACAAATCACCATCATCTACTAGAGACATCTAGGTTGTATGGCCTTGAGGCACCCCCTCCCTTCCCCACTCCCTCCACTCTCCCTCCCTTAATCCAGAGGAGGGAATGGAAGCTGGGAGTGGTGTTTGTGTGTGTGTGTGCGTGTGGTGTTTGTGTGTGTGTGCGTGTGTGTATGTGGTGTTTGTGTGTGGTGTTTGAGTGTGTGTGTGTGCGTGTGTGTGTGTGTGCGTGTGTGTGGTGTTTGTGTGTGTGTGCATGTGTGTGTGGTGTTTGTGTGTGCGTGTGTGGTGTTTGTGTGTGTGTGTGTGCGTGTGCGTGTACCTGACAAAAACTCCAAGGTTGAACCGGTATTCTCCGGGGTCCATAATGAGCATAAAGATGTCTCTTCTGTGCTCACAGAGGTGCTAACCTCGTTACCCGCTCTCCATTCAGCTGACGAGCCGCGCGGATGAAA